>NW_025334701.1:0-56029 GCF_014858855.1 Bufo gargarizans
AGGAGTCTGAGAAGACAGAGGTTAAAAAGCCTGCTCCTGACATGCAGCTGGATAGCCCTGGCTGCTAGTGATGTCCAGGAGGCTAGTGAGAAGCTCCAGCCTGCCTGAGAACAAGAGAGCCTTAGTTAGCTCTGAAGATACCCCAGTTGCAGGATCCAACCTCCTGGGAGAAAACCCACAGTAATCCACCTTACAAGGAAAGGCGATCCAGGGTAAGCTAAGTGACCCTGATGGGCAGATTACACTAACAAGTGCAGCAAGAATCTAATACCTGAGGAAGATAGTAACAAAGGATTTAAGCCACCCTTTTAGGCATCCGGGCCTTGGGAGATAAAAGCCAGAGCAGGAGTTCTAGAAAGGACAGTGTACATTGATTCTGAGGAAAGGTACAACCTGCTGCTGAGTGCTTGTGAAGTTTACCCTCTGCGTATCTTGCATGAATATTGCCTGCCATTTTTGTGAATAAGCCTCCTTGTGGAACTGTAATACAAAGACTGTACTCCTACCTGCTGTACAAAGTTGGATTGTTCAGTAAAGTTACGTTTGGTTCACTGTATACTTGTGTACCTCCATCATTCTAACCACCAACCGGCGTGCCACCGTCCAAAGGCACTGGCGTCACGAATACCACAGGGACCTTGCCCCAGGCACACAAAATACCCGTAACATCCAGGGCACCTCATCCACCATCAGGCCTGGTCCCTATCTACAGAGCGTGCCCCAGAGGAACCGTGTCTACCTCTCCTTCACTGCCGCGCGCCTGCCCAGGGTTCTTCAAATATAGTGAGTACCCTCGATTGCCCATAACCGTGACCTCACTTCGTCTATACCCTGCAGGTCTGGCGTGTTGCATAAATTGGCGTCACGAACAGGATCCGAATATTCCTGCGCCATAGCGGATTTAAAAACTGTGTGCTGAAGGTTGTCTTAAAGTGACATGCCCCGATTGTTTTATTGAAAATTGCTGGGCCAAAGTGAACTGTAATGATTGCGGTGTGAAAATAGCATTGTGTGGACTGTTTTCTACTTATTTAAGCCACCGCTTGCTGTCAATGAATAGACAGCTATTTTGCTCAAAGATGGCCGCTTAGCTTGATTGAAATTGTTTGCTGCGTCATCTTCATCCTAAATTGGCGGTAAAAATTGGCGCCTTCTGCTAAAAGTGCGGGAAGGCTGTATGCTGGCGCCACCGCCCTGTCTGGACATTTGCATGTCTGCTGTGATGGACTCCGCCTCCCCCATACTGGAGTACCTGGGGGGCGGCCTCCCAGTGCAATGGGAGGATCTGTCTGAACTTGTTGGCGCCACCCTGTCGCTCTCCAGAGAAGGATCGAGCATGTTGAGGAGTGAGGACTTTCTTGCTGATATGTCCGCGCCTGATTTATTAACCGTGAATGTGACTGGTGTAGAGCGAGAGGATGCTCCACCGGCCTACTCTCCGGGACCGGAGAGACCCGCCTGCCCGCCACCGAGGACGCAACCGGAGACCTACTATGGCTCCTGGAGAGACTTCTTCCAGCCCTCGTTCAAGTGGTCAGCACTAATGGCAGAGATCCGGGAGGCCGCATAAAGAAGACAACTAAAACCAAGATATACTATGAAGAACTGGCAAAGACCGTTCACGAGTGCCACACGACCCCGCCTGGAGAGGAGAAGTGGGTTGGTTGTGGCCTTTGACAAGGACCGAGGCTTCGGTTTCATAAAAGACTACCTGACTGGAAGAGACTTATATGTCAATAGGAGGTCCGTCAAGCGGAGCTACCTCCCAGAACGTTTACATAACCTCCGCGAGGGAGAGGAGGTTGAATTCACCCCTGCTGAGGGCCTGCGAGGCCCCTACGCCACTGCCGTGTCCCGTCCGAAAAAGAAATCGGAGGACTGGGACCTTGATGAGGACTACTCTGGCTGTGAGCACGAACCTGTGTGCTCTCCGGAGGACAACCCTGGCTGCGAGCGCGAACCTGTGTGCTCTCCAGGACCGGCCCATCATGCCTTCCAAGAACGGGGCTCTTTCATTGGCCCAAATGTATTCTGGCAGCCAACAGTGGTGGAAAAGAGGGTTAGCCCATGGCCCTCACCTGAGTTGCCTCGCAGGGAGAAAACTGTCCGTGAGCTTCAGGATGCCGAGAGATTCCGAGCTACCCTGGAAAATATCCGCAGAGGGAGGAAAGCGGACGCCTCACCTGAGCCTGTAGCGGCTGCGCAGGACGAACTACCCACCTTCCAAGTGTCGACGGCGACAGCGGAGACCAGCGATCCCGACTCTGAAAGCCTGGGCGACCAGATTGTGCGGCTGGAGTTGAAACTACGGGAGCTACGCCAGATTGCCTCCGCCAGGATCCGGACTCCACCTGACCTACAAGAAAAAGGACGTAAGGACTCGGACGTCTCCGGGTCTAAGGTGAGAGTACCTGTCCCTGCCAGTTGTCCCTCCTTAGCACCGGCATCTGCGGTGGGATCCTCATACGCTGTGCACCGGCGCACAGAGCCAGTTGTTCCAGAACCCACCGGACCACTTGCAGCAGCGGTACCCAGGCCAGTGCAGCAGCCCACGATTGTTATGCCTGCTCCGGTGAGGTCAGCGACTTTGATAACCCCTATGCCTATGGGGCCTATACCTATTAGGGGTCCGTTTATGTTGCAGTTGCCCCCCAATACTGTGTTGTGGGCACATCCATCTGTTGAACCTCAGTACAGGCCCGATATACAAATGGAGCCAGGGAGCACCACTGAAATGCAAAGTGGATATGACTTGCCCCTGTGAAATGGCCTGCTAGGCCCTTGATGTTTGCTTTATTTACCAAGGGATCCTAAAGAAGATTTAACCCTTTCAGGACAGGAGTCCTTCGTTGTTTTGGCCCTCTGTTGCTGCTGCCAGTTACCCACGGCTCAGTGGAGGCGGCAAGCCACTGAAATACCACGTGCAGCAAGGCCATCTTGTTTACAGGACCTCCTGCCTGCTTTCTCAGAGTGAAAACCCAGTTGTGCCTGTTTTCATGTTGCACCTTTAACCCTCTCACCCCCTTTTCAGGTTGATTGAGGGTATTACAGCGCTTACTTTGATGTATATGCCATTTAAATAATGTGGACTATTTTATGTGCTGCTATTTTATTATGCAACTTGGATTTCAAGAATGGGGCCCAGGGATAGACTCAAATGCACATGAGCCTCTGAGATTTTGCTACTATTTTAAAGTATTGTGCCCAGAGATGGACTCCACCTCGTGCGAGCCTCTGTGATTCTATCTGCCTCTCTAGTTTCATCTGCGATATCTTTACTTGGCTGTGGATTAAACAAAAAGAAAAAGAACCTGGGTACGGACTCATTTTATATGCTTTGAGCCTCCAAGAATTGTTATTTAATGTTTTGCATTTTTCATGGACAATTTGCACTGATGGACTATCCTGGTTTATTGGTTACGCTGTGCCAGGTCAGCGCCCCTGTTCCCATTGTGTTATCCTGAGAGAAGAGAACGACGCCCCTTGTCACCATTACTTGCTCCTAATCCAGTGGAACTGCCTGATGTATACATATAATGTATTCTTGCAAATGTAGATGTGTTTTCCTGCTTTGCTTTATTTTCCCTATTACAGGTGCAGTATCCAACTGTGCAGGGACCCTCCATGTTGCGCCGAGGATGGGCAACGTTATAGCGTGGGGGTATGTAGTGTCCCACTAGGTAGGGGTGGGCACTACACAAGGGTCAATTGGTGTGCGTGTTACTCCTATTCACAAGGAACAGAAATGTCATATTTAACTCTGCATTTAATGTATGTTCTAATGTGTTGTTATATGCAATGTACCCCTGTATGATGCAACAGCAGGCCTAGTTGGGTGTAGTTAGACATCCCAGACACTAGAGGGAGATAGGGAGCCCCTAGTATAAATGTCCAGGCCTAGACAGGGAGAGTTAGTGCAGAGTCAGGAGTCTGAGAAGACAGAGGTTAAAAAGCCTGCTCCTGACATGCAGCTGGATAGCCCTGGCTGCTAGTGATGTCCAGGAGGCTAGTGAGAAGCTCCAGCCTGCCTGAGAACAAGAGAGCCTTAGTTACCTCTGAAGATACCCCAGTTGCAGGATCCAACCTCCTGGGAGAAAACCCACAGTAATCCACCTTACAAGGGAAGGCGATCCAGGGTAAGCTAAGTGACCCTGATGGGCAGATTACACTAACAAGTGCAGCAAGAATCTAATACCTGAGGAAGATAGTAACCAAGGATTTAAGCCACCCTTTTAGGCATCCGGGCCTTGGGAGATAAAAGCCAGAGCAGGAGTTCTAGAAAGGACAGTGTACATTGATTCTGAGGAAAGGTACAACCTGCTGCTGAGTGCTTGTGAAGTTTACCCTCTGCGTATCTTGCATGAATATTGCCTGCCATTTTTGTGAATAAGCCTCCTTGTGGAACTGTAATACAAAGACTGTACTCCTACCTGCTGTACAAAGTTGGATTGTTCAGTAAAGTTACGTTTGGTTCACTGTATACTTGTGTACCTCCATCATTCCAACCACCAACCGGCGTGCCACCGTCCAAAGGCACTGGCGTCACGAATACCACAGGGACCTTGCCCCAGGCACACAAAATACCCGTAACATCCAGGGCACCTCATCCACCATCAGGCCTGGTCCCTATCTACAGAGCGTGCCCCAGAGGAACCGTGTCTACCTCTCCTTCACTGCCGCGCGCCTGCCCAGGGTTCTTCAAATATAGTGAGTACCCTCGATTGCCCATAACCGTGACCTCACTTCGTCTATACCCTGCAGGTCTGGCGTGTTGCAATTACACTACACCAACGCTCCACTGGAGATGAGAAGTAGTGTAATGACAAGGAACCGACGCTCGCATGGAGCGCTGCCTCCTCGTCTCACATCTGAGGATAGGTCATCAATATAAACGGCTGCAAAACCCCTTTAACTTTACCACTTTCTAATGATGATGAAATGACTCTGCTCATTCTCTCCCAGTCTATACAGCAAAGCTGACAAGTGAGCCGCATAAATGGCTTGTAATGAAATGTAATAATAGTACATTACATTTAAAGGGGCCACAAAAATAATTTATATCCACTATATGAAACCTATGAATCAATGTCATTGTATTTAAAGGGATTGCATGTGCTGTAAAATCTCTTTCCAAATAGAAAATTAAATGCAGATGACTGAGAGACAAAGGAAAGGAGAAAGGCCATATTTGTAAGGACTATATTAGATGCAATTCCCTGACCTCTGCAGTACCACTGAACTAAACTTAGATTACTATATAACCCAATGGTTGCCTTTTTTCGCTTGAACTAGCTCCCAGTTGTGACTGTAATATGCATAGTAAGGGTTTGGCTACACAGCAACAATAGTTGTACGACAGCTTTCACTCCAGGACCCCAGGGGCATCACAGTGTGGTGACTGCCACCTCTGAATCGCCCAAAAAACCAAGGACCCCAGGGGGATCACAGTGTGGTGACTGCCACCCCTGAATTGCCCAAAAAATCAACTCAGCTGGATTCAGGGGTTGCAGGTGTGGCACACGTGTGACTTGCACTGTGACCCAATTCATTTTATGGGATTACCCCTACACTGCAATGCCCCTCCAATCATGAACTGATGTTGTGCGGTCAGTGTCGTCATGTAGCCGTACCCTTAAATGGAATTGTATAATGACAATGCAACACAGGCCTTTAAGACAAAAGGCATATGATGGAGACCAAAATAATGGTCCTGAACGCAATAAAAAGGTGGTCATGGTGGACTGTGCCCAACTTGAAATGTTTATAAGGGGACCCACAGTTACACCCATGGCTGTTTTCTAAACCAAAGACTGAGGCTTCTGGCATAGGGTGAGGTAACTGGTGAGTTGTTTGTGAGTGGGCCTCATGCTCCTGTAATTTGCCCACTCGTCCCTGGTATTGCCAACATGGCACAGGTAGGTGAGTGTTAGGTCCCGAGCTACTTGAGAAACGTTGGCGCGGTGCTCGGGCTCAGACATGTCCTACACCGTAGGACATGTTGGCTTATCTCTCAATTTAAAAATCAGTTGGGTTTAGTAAGATCGCAGAGTGCACCTGTCTTTGCTATTATTTTGTTATATGGCTTTGAACTGAGGTCTAATTAACATTGTGAGTCTGATCAGGGGTCTGATGAAAACCTAGGTGCATCTTATGGGCAGGTTAGTCTCATAGGATGAAAAATTCGGCATGTTCTGGTCTTTTGTCCTGTTTTGTAAGGATCAAGTACAAGGCCGGTTTGTCGCCCTAGCGCTGTATCTAAATATCATGGCTGAGGAAGAGAGGCTAGTAGGTGCCCCTCCTGGCACCAATCAACGAAGGCACATGTCCCATCAGCTCTCCCCAGCTGTGCCCCTAGTCTATGAGCACCTTTAGTATATAATTCAGTATACTAGAGCTTGGCATTGAAATATTCCACTCAAATGTTCCTCCCATCTCAAGTATTGAGAAAAACACATTCCCATTGAGAAAGTCAAAGGAGAGAGAACTAATCCGAAATGCAAATTCTAACGCTCATTTTTTCTTTACTGGTACTGAAAGGCAAACTTGGAAAATAAGCAAATGTAATGACATTATGGTATCCTCCTTCCTGTAAGATGGGAAGGAATCCTAAAACTAAACATTCCTTTCATAGATATGTAGAGTTTAGTTTACATTACAAACAATCTGAATTAAAGGACGCACGATACTTAGTCCAAATAAAGTTAAAAGGAAAAAAAATGAAGTTACATTGGTCTTCTAAAGCAACACTGTGGCAGTGTTATACAACATTCCTGCGCTGTTTTGTGTGTACCGTCCACTTATTTCAGCAGATTTGTTTACAATCCATCTGTAAATGTGGCTTGAATAACTCAAGACATGGACACCAAATGTCTCAATGCTCACCATATGTCGTTGCAGGACACAGAAGTCTTTATTTTCTTCTTTAAAGGGTTTTTCTGCAATTCTGATATTGATGATCTATCCTCAGGATAGGTCATCAATATCTGATTGGTGGCCTCCCGACACCCAGGACTTCCACCGATTAGCTGTTTGAAAAGTCTCTTCATAGGCTAGTGACATTGGTCATTGGCCTAGGTGCAGCTAAGCCCCATTGAAGTGAAGGCTGCCGAGCTCCAATGGACAACTCTGTTCTTAGTAAGCTGCAAGGAGGTTAGGGTGCTCATAAGAGAGCTGATCGGCACGGGTCCGTGCCCACCAATCACATGCTCATGACCTAGGTCATCAGTATCAGAATATTGGAAAACCATTAAACACAACATGTGATCTGTGCAATTGTGACATTTCCAAAAGAGCAGAAGACACATAAAGGATAATGTTAGCCCAATCAAAAAGTCAAATAATAGTCATAGGTTCTCTATATCTAGAAGATCCACAGTGTTTTACTTGAGATATTAATTATTCACCAACAACCTTTATGTTATACTGATTGACACAGCTTGTATAGGAAGTCTTACAGACCAGGCAATAGTCCCTGGGATAAAGTATATGCAAATTAGCTAACAGTAATAGACCTCATGACATGACTAAGGATATTAGCCAAACTAAGTGCCTTCTCCAAAAGGTGGGTTGGACATTGACCCCTTCACATTGGTCTTTAAAGCTGGCGCCTGTTTCATAAAGCAGACACCTGCAGCTAATGTCTGCGATCAGCGTTAATGCTGACTGCGGACATTTAACCACTCAGATGCCGTGGACAAATGTGACTGTGGCATCTGAGAGGGTCAGGAATGCCTTCCCCCGGCCAAGATCGGGGAAGACGTTCTTTTCTAGTAATGAGCCTGTACTAGGCTTCCAGGCTCATTACTTGTATATTAACATTCAGGCCAGCAGGTGAATTCTAATATAGCGATTTATGTATAGAATAATGGAGCAAATTTCATTATTCTATACAAATTGCAATCTGACTTGGGGACCTAAAAAAAGTAAAAAAATAAAAGGTTTGAAATATAGAAGAAAAAAATATTCAAATCACATCATTTCCACAAAATCAAAATAAAAACACAACAAAAAAAATAACATCATGGGCATCACCACGTGCAAAAATACCTGTACTATTAAAATTTAAAAACACTTATTCCATACGGTGCAACGCAAAAAAAAAAAATGAAAATGGCTGATTCACAGTTTTTTCATCAATTTACTTCACAATTTTTTTAAAGAAAAAGTAAAGAAAAAGTCATACACATCCCAAAATGATATTGGCAAAAACTACAGATCATCAAAAAAAAAATGAGCCCTCACAATCTCCTTAGACATAACTATAAAAAAGGTATGGGGGTTTATTTTTTTAAAAGTTTTTTTTTTTTCAGTATTAAAACACAAGAACAACTATATAAGTGTGGCATCACAATTGTCAAAAAGCTACCACACAAAGAATTATTATAATAATCAATAAGTTCCTTTATTAGACATCCATAAATGGTATATCATTAAAAAACATACACAAAAGCAGTAATCATGGAAACACGAAAGTGTTGCAAACAAATTTATAAAAACAGAGAAAGCTCCAGACCAAAACAGGGACTAGTATCCCCCCACCACAGTTGTAGCAGTTTCAGTTGAGTGGGGCTCATGTGGCAATGTGCACCCAATGGGGTGGTGTGAACCTGCGTGCAACCCCACACAACAGAGACTGCAGGGGGGAGAAAGAGTTTAAAGTGCACAAAGTACAGCAAAACACATTCCTTACTGACCCTGGTCTGAAGCAACCGCCCGACGATCGTTTCGCCTCACGCTTCCTCTTGGGGCATACTCAACTCATCCATAGTACCCTCCTATATACTCCTTTAGTTTAGACCTGTGTATAAATGCGTATAAATGAGGTATTGATATGCATGATGACACCGGCCGTGGGCGTGTCATGTGACTCGCCCGGAACAGGATGGGTGGTGCTGTAATATGCGGATGCAGCTGGTGCTGTCGCACGGCACTGACGTGGAGATCCCAGCCGATGCTGTGCGGACGGGTCGCGTGATGGGTGACGTGACAGTGGTAAGAATGATATTTGATTGGATTGCATGACACGCACTACCCCCGGTTTGTATGAGTGATTGATTTGCATGATTGGGGACGGCTGTGTAGGAGCGTAACCATTGGCTGAGGCTAAACTAAAGGAGTATATAGGAGGGTACTATGGATGAGTTGAGTATGCCCCAAGAGGAAGCGTGAGGCGAAACGATCGTCGGGCGGTTGCTTCAGACCAGGGTCAGTAAGGAATGTGTTTTGCTGTACTTTGTGCACTTTAAACTCTTTCTCCCCCCTGCAGTCTCTGTTGTGTGGGGTTGCACGCAGGTTCACACCACCCCATTGGTTGGTGTGCCTTGTTACCTATGCTCTGGGTGCACATTGCCACATGAGCCCCACTCAACTGAAACTGCTACAACTGTGGTGGGGGGATACTAGTCCCTGTTTTGGTCTGGAGCTTTCTCTGTTTTTATACATTTGTTTGCATTACTTTCGTGTTTCCATGATTACTGCTTTTGTGTATGTTTTTTAATGATATACCATTTATGGATGTCTAATAAAGGAACTTATTGATTATTATAATAATTCTTTGTGTGGTAGTTTTTTGAGCATTGTAGGTAATATACGAATAACTCCATGCGAGATATTCATAATAGCTATTTTTTTGGGGTGTTTTATCACCACATTTGTACTGACCCGCAGAATGATGAGCACAAGTCAGATTTACTACATAGTGAACTCCGTAAAAACAAAGCGGATAAAACTATGGTGGAATTGCGTTTTTTTCATCTTTCCTCTACATTGTATGCCACATTAAATGGTGATATTAGAAAGTACAACTTGATCCGCAAAAAAAAGTCCTCATACAGCTATGTGAATGGAACATTAAAAAAGTTATAGCTCTGGGAACCGCGATGGGTACAAAATTCGCACTATCGTACGCTAATCATTCATGGGGGATTTTGAAGAAATTTTTGGCCTATTAGATCATCCCAACATTAAACTCTACAAGCGCTATATAGATGACATTATTTTTATCTGGCAGGGTTGGAGGGATCTACTCGATAAACTCATCTCAACCATCAACCATCAATCCCAAAAGAAAGAAAGATGGTCCAGCTTCACTGAAAAGGCTCGCATATTGTGTCTACAAGTAACCACACCACTCATACTATTCAGCAATACATCAATTGCAACACCACATATGTGGTATACTGCATAACATGCTCTCTGTGTAATTTACAGTACGTCGGGTGCACATCCAACTGTTTGAAAATTCGAATTTGCCGTCACATCTCTGATGTACCTCATGCTAAAATAAAAAATGTTTCTGCCGCTAGTCTGCATTTTGCTGCGGTTCATGATGGTAATACAGACAGCATGTCAGTACAAGGAGTGGAAAGGGTTAACAGACCAAACAGAGGCGGTGATCACAAGAAAAAGTTGCTCAATCGTGAGTGCTTTTGGATTTTCAAATTAGGCTCACGGATACCATCAGGACTGAATAGGCGTCATGATACTATTCTACATTACTAATATGTTTACTCTTCTTCTTTTTTATCATTGCAATTTGTACATTTTATCTTACTTTTCTATGTTTTTTGGCATGTTGTAATTACTATGCATTTTATCTGTGAAGGATGTCATCAGGAGGTGTGTCCTGTACCTGATTGTGATCACCTGTGTTTGGTGGTTCACTATTTAGTCTCGACCTCACTTCCCACTGATGCACATCATGACTAAGGATCCGCATCTACAGTGATCCGAAACCGGTCGATTTTCTGCATTGCTGTATGTTGGTTTTTATCTGCACGGGATTGAATAAAGCCTCAAGTATTTTTCAGTGAAGCTGGACCATCTTTCTTTCTTTTGGGATCCGTTGTGCGCCCAAGGTTCAGGGCGAGGTCCGGGCTCCTGGCTTCCTGTGGAAGAGCGCGGCATTTTCCAGTGTTGCTCCATCAACCATCAATGGCACAGATCGATACTACAACTACTGTATTCCTCGATCTACAATTAACTGCCATCAATAAACAGATGGAAACAAGTACACACTTTAAAGATGTTGATGCAAATAGTTACCTTGACTACAAGAGTTGTCACTACCACAAGTGGAAACGTAATATGCCATACGGTCAGATGAGACGAGTCCGAAAAAACTGCTCTAATATCGCAATTCTAAAAGATTAATTAAAAACACTAGAGTCTAGATTCCTAGAAAAAGGATACCCAGAAGGTCCTATTTCCGACTCAATTATTAAAATTGAGAAAACAACCCAAATAGATTGTCTGCGACCAAAATATCAAGCGCCAATTAATGAGAAGAATAAACATATCTACAATTTTATCACCCGATATACACCATCCCATAACAAGATTAAAGTAATCCTGAAGCAACATTGGCCTCTACTTCTAAATGATCCCATTATAGGCAAATCTATGCCCAAGTTACCGCAGATGACATTTCGTAGAGCTAAAACATTAAAGCAAATTCTAGCACATTCCTGTCCGAAACTTAACAAACTTAGTACCAATGCAACCAGCAAACAGAAGTCCACAGCGAACCCAGAAAGAGCCAAAGGATCGTACAAATGTGGGCACAAACGCTGTAAATGCTGCTCCACAATAATCCATGGCGCAAATTAAGTTATCATCAACTTCTCTAGTGAAAAATTTTCCCTACTAAGCTATATGGACTGTAGCACCACAAATGTAATATACATGCTGGAATGTCCGTGTGGGCTACAGTATATAAGCCGAACCACCCAAAGCATTAGAGAGAGACTTAACTTGCACTGTTCCAATATCAAGAAAAATTACGCTAAACACAGCGTCTCCAGACATTTTGCACAAAAACATGGTGGTGATGCATCAGTCCTACTACTAACCCCCATCGAATGGGTCCCAAAGTCCTTCCTACAACTCTGTAGGAAGGAAATGTACTGGATTTTTCGTTTCAATACCCTGCAGCTATTAATCAATAACCAAAGAAAAAATCTGTCCATACAGGGCTTCCTATGTGGGACTGCATTGGTTTTTAATAGACTCCCTTATTCTTGTTCCCATTAGACTGTTTTACTCTTATTATATTTATATATATCTATATGCACTAAATTTAGTTTTAATATCATTCATTTATATATTATTATGGTTGTATATATATATATATATATATATATATATTTACACTGCCTGTCCAAAAATAAAAGTCGCCACCAAGAATATTTCGTTGGACCGCCTTTATCTTTGATTACGGCACGCATTCGCTGTGGCATTGTTTCGATAAGCTTCTGCAATGTCACAAGATTTATTTCCATCCAGTGTTGCATTAATTTTTAACCAAGATCTTGCATTGATGATGGTAGAGTCTGACCGCTGCGCAAATGTCACGGCTGTTTAAGGGTAACACGAGTATACACAGTAAAAAGAGCTACTGACCGGACCCAAACTAGGGAAGAGAAAGGGTGACCCCTGTCAGACCCTCAACACTCTCCCTATGCTGCTAAAGCACATGCCCGGATCCAAATGGTGGAACGAGGCATGCCCGCGTACCTTAGACTGATGACTGAGCCCTGTAACCCCTACAATAGTGGAAGGGGCACGGCCTCCGATGCCCTGCACAGAATAAGGAGGGAACCGGGGCCACCTCAGATCCAGTCAGGAAATCACCAGGTACATAACAAAGTCTGCACACTTAGCTGATGGAGCTGCAGCCGTAGAGAAGACGGATCCAAGGACCGCTGGCAATATCCGGAGTGCTTGCAGCAGCAGAACACAGGTCCAGAGAACTAGTAGCTAAAGGAGTGAAGATACTCAAGGCAGAGCTACAACTGAAAGGAGAAATATAATCCACGCCCTGCAATAGGAGGAGGGGTGATTTAAAGGCAGAGAAATCAAACGCAGGAGAGACAGCTGAGAGTAAGACCTCATCACAGGGGCGGAGAAACAGAACAGTGAGAAAACCTCCAACCCTAAGTGACATCATCACAGGGGTGGAGACACAGAGCTTTGAGAACGTCTCAAAGCTCTGGTAGTGACAGTACCCCCCCTTCTACGGGTGGACTCCGGACACCCAGGACCCACCTTCCCAGGATGAGCCCTATGAAATGCCCTGATAAGGCGAGTGGCTTTAATGTCCGACATCGGAACCCACATCCTCTCCTCAGGACCATAACCCTTCCAATGAACGAGGTACTGAAGAGAACCGCGGACAATGCGAGAGTCCACAATTCTGGAAACCTCAAACTCCAGATTGCCATCAACCAAAATCGGAGGAGGAGGCAAAGAGGAGGGTACCGTGGGCTGGACATATGGTTTTAAGAGAGATCTGTGAAAAACATTATGTATCTTCCAAACCCGTGGAAGATCAAGGCGGAAGGCAACAGGATTGATGACTGACAAAATTTTATAAGGCCCAATAAACTTGGGACCCAATTTCCAGGAGGGAACCTTCAGTTTAATATTTCTTGTAGACAACCACACCAGATCACCCACATTCAGGTCCGGACCAGGCACACGTCTCTTATCAGCCACACGCTTATACTTCTCACTCATCTTTCTGAGATTACTCTGAATCTTTTGCCAAATGGTAGACAAAGACGAGGAAAATCTCTCCTCCTCAGGTAAACCAGAAAGAGCCCCTCCCGAGAATGTCCCAAACTGCGGATGGAACCCATATGCACCAAAAAATGGTGACTTATCAGAAGATTCCTGACGACGGTTGTTCAAAGCAAACTCAGCAAGAGGGAGAAATGAACACCAATCCTCCTGGTTCTCTGCCACAAAACAGCGCAAATATGTCTCCAGATTCTGATTGAGGCGCTCAGTCTGACCATTCGACTGCGGGTGAAAAGCAGAAGAGAAGGACAGCCGAACCCCCAGGCGAGAACAGAAAGCCTTCCAGAACCTGGACACAAACTGCGTGCCTCTATCGGAAACAATCTCAGAGGGAATGCCGTGCAATTTAACAATATGATCGACAAAAGCTTGCGCCAACGTTTTAGCATTGGGTAAACCAGGGAAAGGAACGAAATGAGCCATCTTGCTAAAACGGTCCACGACCACCAGGATCACCGACTTCCCCGAGGAACGAGGAAGATCCGTGATAAAGTCCATGGACAGGTGTGTCCAAGGACGGGAAGGTATGGGTAACGGGAGAAGGGAACCTGAAGGTCGTGAACGAGGGACCTTAGCGCGAGCGCACGTCTCACAAGCCGCCACAAAACCCTCCACAGACTTACGAAGAGCCGGCCACCAAAATCTCCGAGCAATGAGATCTACCGTGGCTCTACTCCCGGGGTGACCAGCAAGAACTGTATCATGATGTTCCTTAAAGAGTTTGTGACGTAGCTCAGGAGGCACGAACAACTTCCCGGAGGGACAACGGGCAGGTGCCTCAGACTGGGCAGCCTGGACCTCGGCCTCCAAATCGGAATATAGAGCAGAAACAACTACCCCCTCCGCCAAAATGGGACCCGGGTCCTCGGAGTTTCCTCCTCCCGGAAAACAGCGAGAGAGAGCATCAGCCTTCACATTCTTGATCCCAGGGCGGAAAGTAACAACAAAATTAAATCTGGAGAAGAACAGAGACCATCTGGCCTGTCTCGGATTCATACGCCTGGCCGACTCCAGGTACGCCAGATTCTTATGGTCGGTAAAAACGGTGATAGGGTGCCTGGCCCCCTCCAACCAATGGCGCCATTCCTCGAAAGCCAACTTGATGGCCAACAACTCTCTATCTCCCACATCATAGTTTCTCTCTGCCGGGGAGAGTTTTCTAGAGAAAAAGGCACAAGGTCGCCATTTGGCAGGAGAGGGGCCCTGGGACAAAACTGCACCCACACCCACCTCGGAAGCATCCACCTCAACAATAAAAGGTAAGGAAACATCGGGATGCAGCAAGATGGGAGCAGACGCAAAACTCTCTTTAATCTTAGAAAAGGCTGCAAGCGCCTCCTCCGACCAAGAGGAAAAATCCGTCCCCTTTTTTGTCATGTCAGTAAGGGGTTTGACAATAGAGGAATAATTCAAAATGAACTTTCTGTAGTAGTTAGCAAAACCCAGAAAGCGCATCAATGCCTTCTGATTTTCAGGAAGCTCCCACTCCAGCACAGCACGGACCTTCTCCGGATCCATGCGAAAACCAGAAGCAGAGAGGAGAAAACCCAGAAATTGAATCTCTGATACCATAAAAAGACATTTCTCCAGCTTGGCATACAGTTTATTTTCCCGCAGTATCTGCAGGACCTGAAAAAGATGATCCTGATGAGTCTGAACATCAGGGGAAAAAATCAAAATATCATCAAGATACACCAATACAAATTTCCCCATTAAATGATAGAAAATACTATTAACAAAATGCTGAAAGACGGCCGGAGCATTCATCAGGCCGAAAGGCATAACGAGATTCTCGAAATGCCCGTTAGGGGTATTAAAGGCCGTTTTCCATTCATCCCCCTCTCTGACCCTCACCAGGTTGTACGCGCCTCTCAGATCCAATTTGGAAAACACCTTGGCCCCAACAATTTGGTTGAAGAGGTCCGGGATCAGAGGAAGGGGATAGGGATCGCGAATCGTGATACGGTTCAGCTCCCTAAAATCTAAGCAAGGTCTCAGAGAGCCATCTTTTTTTTTAACAAAAAAAAAACCCGCGGCAACAGGCGACTTTGAGGGACGAATATGCCCCTTCTCGAGACTCTCAGAGATATAGGTTCGCATTGCGAGTCTCTCCGGTTGTGAGAGATTGTAGAGGCGTGCCTTTGGCAGCTTGGCGCCGGGAATGAGGTTAATGGGACAGTCAAATTCCCGGTGAGGAGGTAGCTCCTGAACACCGCTCTCGGAAAACACATCCGAGAAATCAGAGAGAAATGATGGCACAGTTTTAGTAGACACCTCTGCAAGAGTGGCTGTGAGACAATTCTCTCTACAAAAGTCACTCCACTCATTTATTTGCCTTCCTTGCCAATCAATAGTGGGGTTATGTCTAGTGAGCCAGGGTAGCCCCAAAACTAGAGGAGAAGGCAATCCGTTAAGGACAAAACAAGATATCTCCTCCACATGAGTGTCACCTACAGCTAGCCGGATATTGTGAACAATGCCTTTCAGAGATCTCTGCGAGAGTGGGGCAGAGTCAATAGCAAAAACAGGTATATCCTTTTCTAATGTACAAACCTGAAACCCATGCAAAGCTACAAATTGAGTGTCAATAAGATTGACGGCCGCTCCACTATCGACAAAAATCTCACAAGGAATGACCTTGCTCTCTAGCGCCACCCTGGCAGACAGGAGAAAACGGGAACTGCAGGTCAGAGGAAAAGCATCAATTCCCACATCAACTTTGCCCAAAGTAGCAGATGAAGCAGAACTTGATGATCCACCTCTTGAGGTTTTTCTCTTATTATCGCTCTTAGTACAGTTCAGGAATCTCCTAGACGGACAAACATTTGCCAAATGACCTATGCCCCCACAACAAAAACACACCATATTCTGAGGACTAAATCCTCTTTTATCAGGGGCAAGTCGGCCTAGCTGCATGGGCTCCTCCTCAGAGGGGAGCGAGACAGGATGAGACCCCTGCATACTGAATGAGTCCGCACCATTGCCCCTAGACTGACAATGGCTGGACGGAGAGGTCTTGTTTCTTTCCCTTAGACGCCTGTCAAGGCGTACCGCCAATGACATGGCAGACTCTAAGGATGTTGGTCTCTCATGGAAAGCAAAGGCATCTTTCAAACCCTCTGAGAGACCATGACAGAACTGACTTCGGAGTGCAGCATCATTCCAGCCTGAATCAGCTGCCCATCTCCGAAATTCAGAACAATAAAGCTCCGCAGACAGTTTGTTCTGGCATAGAACACGTAAGTTCGATTCTGCCAGAGCAACACGATCCGGGTCATCATATATCTGCCCCAGGGCCACAAAAAATCTTTCCACGGATCGCAGGGAAGGCTCCCCTGATGGCAGCGAAAAAGCCCAAGTCTGAGCATTACCTCTGAGCAGGGAGATGACAATCCTCACCCTCTGTTCCTCATTACCAGAGGAAAGGGGACACAAGCAAAAATGGAGTTTACATGCCTCTCTGAAGCGAACAAAATTCTCACTGCCCCCGGAGAACGTTTCCGGAAGTGAGACCTTTGGCTCGCAAGAGACTCCATGAGCCGGAGCAGAGCCCAATGCTTGTAGCTGAGTCAGAGATTGACGGAGATCCGCTACTTCCAAAGAAAGACCCTGCATGCGGTCAACCAGGTCAGAAAGCGGATCCATGTCAACAAGGACGGTTTTGGTGGATTATAATGTCACGGCTGTTTAAGGGTAACACGAGTATACACAGTAAAAAGAGCTACTGACCGGACCCAAACTAGGGAAGAGAAAGGGTGACCCCTGTCAGACCCTCAACACTCTCCCTATGCTGCTAAAGCACATGCCCGGATCCAAATGGTGGAACGAGGCATGCCCGCGTACCTTAGACTGATGACTGAGCCCTGTAACCCCTACAATAGTGGAAGGGGCACGGCCTCCGATGCCCTGCACAGAATAAGGAGGGAACCGGGGCCACCTCAGATCCAGTCAGGAAATCACCAGGTACATAACAAAGTCTGCACACTTAGCTGATGGAGCTGCAGCCGTAGAGAAGACGGATCCAAGGACCGCTGGCAATATCCGGAGTGCTTGCAGCAGCAGAACACAGGTCCAGAGAACTAGTAGCTAAAGGAGTGAAGATACTCAAGGCAGAGCTACAACTGAAAGGAGAAATATAATCCACGCCCTGCAATAGGAGGAGGGGTGATTTAAAGGCAGAGAAATCAAACGCAGGAGAGACAGCTGAGAGTAAGACCTCATCACAGGGGCGGAGAAACAGAACAGTGAGAAAACCTCCAACCCTAAGTGACATCATCACAGGGGTGGAGACACAGAGCTTTGAGAACGTCTCAAAGCTCTGGTAGTGACAGCAAAGCCTTCTCCAGCACCTCCCAAAGATTCTCAATGGGGTTAAGGTCTGGACACTGTGGTGGCCAATCCATGTGTGAAAATGATGTCTCATGCTCCCTGAACCACTCTTTAACAATTTGAGTCCGATGAATCCTGGCATTGTCATCTTGGAATATGCCCGTGCCATCAGGGAAGAAAGAATCCATTGATGGAATAACCTGGTCATTCAGTATGTTCAGGTAGTCGCTGACCTCATTCTTGGAGCACATACTGTTGCTGAACCTAGACCTGACCAACTGCAGCAACCCCAGATCATAGCACTGCCCCCACAGACTTGTACAGTAGGCACTAGGCATGATGGGTGCATCACTTCATCTGCCTCTCTTCTTACCCTGATGCGCCCATCACTCTGGAACAGGGCAAATCTGGACTCATCAGACCACATGACCTTCTTCCATTGCTCCAGAGTCCAATCTTTATGCTCCCTAGCAAATTGAAGCCTTTTTTTCTGGTTTGCCTCACTGATTAGTGGTTTTCTTATGGCTACACAGCTGTTCAGTCGCAATCCCTTGAGTTCCCTTCGCATTGTTCGTGTGGAAATGCTCTTACTTTCACTATTAAATATAGCCCTGAGTTCTACTGTTGTTTTTCTTCGATTTGATTTCACCAAGCGTTTAAGTGATCACCGATCACGATCATTCAGGATTTTTTCCCCGCCACATTTGATCCTTGAATATGATGGGTCGCCACTATCCTTCCAGTTTTTAATAATGCGTTGGACAATTCTACCCAATTTTAGTCGTTTCTGCAATCTCCTTAGATGTTTTCTCTGCTTGATGCATGCCAATGATTTGACCCTTCTCAAACAGACTAACATCTTTTCCACGACCACGAGATGTGTCTTTCGACATGGTTGTTTAAGAAATGAGAAGCAGCTCATTGCACCAGTTGGGGTTAAATAACTTATTGCCAGCTGAAAGATAATCGCCCATGCAGTAATTATCCAATAGGAGGCTCATACCTATCTGCTTAGTTAAATCCAGGTGGCTACTTTTTTTTGGACAGGCAGTGTATATATATATATATATATATATATATATACATACATATGTGTGTGTATATATATTTATGTACCTTTATACATTGTTTTATATTTTCCGTTTCACGTATATATGTGTTTTTCTATATATTTATATATTCTTCTATTTGTATATTGATATAATATTTTATGCATTGTTCCCTTGTGTGTCCTTGTGTACCTATTATTCCTATTTTTTGTGTTCCATATTGATTGTTACTATATTTATTATATTCTCTCCTTTAACCTTTCATCTCAGCTTCAATTGTAATAATAGAATAATATTATAACATAACCTTCCATTTTAACATATAACATAACCCCCCATTTTTACACCTCAAATTGCAATAATATTATAACATAATATTTTATTCACTCCCACCACATTTATTTTCAGTTAGTTGAACATGTGCATGCGTCCCATGGTGGAACGCATTGTTCTTTACCAGCTTTATCACGCCCATACAGGAAGCAAGTCCGCTATACTACGCCTCCCCCTCTCCCCGATGCGTCCCACAGTGGAACGCATCGGCACAACGCTCGTCTCTTCCATCTACCAGCTGGCTGGAACCAGCCTCTCCCAGCATACCCCGATCTCTCACCCAGAGTGCCTCTGTAACGTTATACTACCCTACCTCGTGAGATTTCCCTACCTCCTGACTTCCTGTCGCACTGCTAATGACGTGAGGAGGCGTTCCTGAGTTTTGACGATCTGCGCATGCGCTAACAGACAGTTTATGGAAAATCTCTGCAGAGTTCAGCTTTACACCGGGACACTGCGCATGCGCAGGAGAGCCTCAGTAGGGAAATATTATGGCCCAGTGCGCAAGCGCGGCTAACTCCGGCCGGCGCATGCGCAGTGTCCCGGTGTGAAGCTGAACTCCGCTGAGATTTTCAATAAACTGTCGAATTGCGCATGCGCAGATCGTCAAAACTCAGGAACGCCTCCTCACGTCATTAGCAGTGCGACGGGAAGTCAGGAGGTAGGGAAATCTCACGAAGTAGGGAAATGTAACGCTACACCTCCTTTCCCCGATGCATTCCACATTGGAACGCATCGGTGCCCAATCTAACATACTAACAGAGATCCTTTCCTCTGACTTGGTTGCCGATTCTTCCATGCGTTCCACCATGGAACGCATAACAGGAACTCTACATGAGAGTCCTGGTGCTTTCCACGGTAGAACACATTACAATTCACTTCCCCTTCCAGTTTCTATATAACAAAGACAGCCAATACATGGAATATTAAGACACAAATACAAAAATAAGTGTAAACACAAAGTTTTATTATTTATTTTTTAAAAGCCATCATATTATCGTTAACCAATACTACTATGAATGTGTTTTTATAACTTTATTGAATCCAATTGTGATCAGGAAGTGACATCATGGGGGTTTACTTTCTTCCCCTCGCCCTTCATGTGATGACCCCAGACCATGTGTTCCTGTCTCCCTATATAAGTTTGTTCTACTTGTTGTATGTATATGCTCTTGAAAAAGGGAATCATACCAAAACACATTGAGGTGAATTAATAAAGACTTTCACTTCACTTTGGAGCCCCGGTGTCATCTCTTTGGGGTCCAGGAAGCCATTGGTACATCTTGCAAAGCGATCTCGGCGGGGGAGGTGAAGGTATAGGTGTCCTGAGCTTTATTCTATACCCTCCTCCCTGGTGAAGTAAGTGTGACACTCTTTTATTTAATGGAGATATCATTTATTTATTTATTGAACATTGGAGATCATATTGAACAAAGAAATACAGACACAGACTTCTCCCTGTGGCACCCACTTGGTATTGTCAGGAATTCCTTAGATACGTCGCCAACCTGTGTATTCCAATATTTATTTCAGTCCGCAAGTGGGTGGACAGAAGAGGAGGAAGAGGATGAGGAGATGGACAGTCATCCTCCTGATGACGACAGCGAAGTCTTGCCCACTGGTACTCTGGCACACATGGCTGACTTTATGTTAGTCTGCCTTTCCCGTGACCCCCGTGTTATACGCATTTTAGATAACAGGGATTACTGGGTGTTAACCCTTCAGGACCCCCGCTACAAAGAGAACTTCTCATCTCTCATTCCTCCGGTGGAGAGGACGAGCAAAATGGTGCTATACCAGAAGTTCCTTGTTGACAGATTGCTGCAAAAATTTGCATCTGACAGCGCTGGCAGCAGAGTCCGTACTTCCTTGGGCAACCGAGGTGGGGAGACAAGGGGAACACACAGCACTTCCAGCAAAGGCAGGGCAACACTCTCCAAGGGCTGGGACAGTTTTATGCGATCAGCTTAGAATTTATCTAGAGTTAACAAAGCGGCAGCTGGCCCTCACCTACAATTTTTTACACGGTCAGCTCAATGTCCGTTCCTCTTCCAAGTTCATTATCATCAGATGATAGTCTGGTCAACACAATCGTAATCACCGGGGGTCGCGTAACTAATTAGCATGGAGGAGTGTCTTCGGTTTTCGGAATGAACCACACAAATTGACTCGATCTACACGCTCAAAACGGCCATGCACCACCACCCACAGAATCGCGAAATAGGTATCAATCTGTCAATCCTTTCCGTGTCCGGGCCGGGTGAGGCTTCCCGTGTGTAGTCAAATTAAGCTTCAGGCTCCACTCCTGGTGGTGCCCTTCCATCAATTAGTTAAAATTTCAGCTTTGCAACCATACTCCCCCGGAACCCAAAGACTTTAGTTTCCCAGAAAATGCTTGGCGGGAAATGGGAATAACGCTGCCGGGGATCGTCTTCGAACCTCCAACTTAAGTTGTTGATTAATGAAAACGTTTGTGGCAACAAAGGTTTCGGCTGTGGTTCAGCTTGCGTCAGTACAAGAATTTCACCTCTACAGGTACAATACGGATGCCACTGGCCGTTCCTCTTCCAATGAGTTCAGTTTGATCGTCCAAGAGTCTAGTCAACACAATCAAAACCACCGGCCGTCCCTCTTAGTCATGGCCCCAGTTCCAAAAATCACGAAAAATGTTGTCTGAACTTGCTCTTTATATAAAAGTAAGTATACAGGAAAGAATGTTTCCTAACAATTTTTCATCTAAAATTGCTTTTATCTTTGTTTTTTTGAGTTTTATGATCAGTCTGTAAAAGTGGCGTACAACTCGGGCAACATCGTTACCAGCAGCGACATTGTAGTCCAAGATGCATCCAGACATCCTCCCCATGCTGTCCCCGACCCATTTCGGTGGTTTCTATCAATTTCTGACCTTTTCCTGAGAACCAGGCACCCTCCCTTCTTCAGAGCAGGGGGTGCCTGGTTTAATGCTCGGGTCCTCCCTTTGACTTCTATAGAGTTCGGTTGCTCGGTAGAGCACCCGAGCATCCCGGTGTGCTCGGGCAGAGCACCCGAGCATCGGGGTGCTCGATCATCACTACTGACTTTTATGCTAAGGTAACTGCACTTTTGAGCAATAACAACTCATGTGAAACCCTAAGTGGTGCTCAACCAGCGGTTACAAGAAAAAGGTCAAACTGCTAACTATTTTAAGTACAAGGATATGTTCTACAGACAGAAACATAGTTGTGCCATGGGATCACCATAGTGCCTAGCCTGTACTTGGAGAAAGTTCATTTGGAAAGCCCTAAACAACTTCCTAGGATTTGTACCCAGTCACTGGTTGAAATACATGGATGACACCTGGGTTAATATTCAAAAACAAGAGGTACATGCATTCACTGTACACATCAAGCCAGCGGACCGTAACATCAGATTTATGTGGAAAGATGTCTAGAACAACATATTGACTTTCTGCCTGGTAACAGTTGGAAAGAAAAGAAGCTTGGAAACAGGAGTCTACTGAAAACCCACACTTACAAACCAATACCTGCTGTTTGACTCTTACCATCCTCTGGATTACAAACTAGGGGTCATCAGAACCCTACAACACTGGGCAGAGAAAATCTCAACCAGAACAGAGGCTAAGACCAAGGAATTCACACACCTGAGGGGGGCCCGGAAAACTTGCGTGAATCCAGAATGGGCCTTTGCTAAAATGGAGAAAAGGTCATATGAAGATTGCCAGTGAAGGTGCAAAGCAGGGCAGACAGAAGAATTTGGTCCTTCTGTATATACAGTCATGTGAAAAAATTAGGACACCCTTTGAAAGCATGTGGTTTTTTGTAACATTTTTAATAAAAGGTTATTTCATCTCCGTTTCAACAATACAGAGAGATTAAAGTAATCCGACTAAACAAAGAAAACTGAAGAAAAGTCTTTTCAAGATCTTCTGTAAATGTCATTCTACAAAAATGCCTATTCTAACTGAGGAAAAAGATAGGACACCCTTGCCCCTAATAGCGAGTGTTACCTCCTTTGGCTGAAATAACTGCAGTGAGACGGTTCTTGTAGCCATCTACCAGTCTTCGACATCGGTCTGAGGAAATTTTACCCCACTCCTCAATGCAGAACTTTTTCAGCTGTGAGATGTTTGAGGGGTTTCTTGCACGTACAGCCCTTTTCAAGTCACCCCACAGCATCTCAATGGGATTCAAATCTGGACTTTGACTTGGCCATTCCAGGACTCTCCATTTCTTCTTTTTCAGCCAATCTTTGGTTGATTTACTAGTATGTTTTGGGTCATTGTCATGTTGCATGGTCCAGTTCCGCTTCAGCTTTAATTTTCTAACTGATGGTCTCACATGTTCTTCAAGCACCTTCTGATACACAGTAGAATTCATCGTGGATTCTATGATGGTGAGCTGACCAGGTCCTGCTGCAGCAAAGCAGCCCCAAACCATGACACTTCCACCTCCATGCTTCACAGTTGGTATGAGGTTCTTTTCTTGGAATGCTGTGTTTGGTTTACGCCAAACATGTCCTCTGCTGTTGTGTCCAAATAATTCAATTTTGGACTCATCTGTCCAAAGAACATTATTCCAGAAGTCCTGGTCTTTGTCAACTTTATCTCTGGCAAATGTCAGTCTGGCCTCGATGTTTCTCTTGGAAAGCAAAGGTTTCCTCCTTGCACACCTCCCATGCAAGTTAAACTTGTACAGTCTCTTTCTGATTGTAGAGGCATGTACTTCTACATCAACAGTAGCCAGAGCCTGCTGTAGTTCTCGAGATGACACTTTAGGGTTTTTGGAGACCTCTTTTAGCATCTTGCGGTCTGCTCTTGGGGTGAACTTGCTGGGGCGACCAGTCCTGGGCATGTTGGCAGTTGTTTTGAAAGCCCTCCACTTGTAGACTATCTTCCGGACAGTGGAATGGCTGATTTCAAAATCTTTTGAGATCTTTTTAAATCCCTTCCCAGACTCATAGGCTGCTACAATCTTTTTTCTGAAGTCCTCTGACAGCTCTTTTGCTCTCACCATGGTGCTCACTCTCACTTCAACAGTCAGAAACACACCAAACTAAATGTCTGAGGTTTAAATAGGGCAAGCCTCATTCAACATGCAGAGTAACGATCTACTAATTATGTGCACCTGGTGTGATATACCTGTGTGAGATCTGAGCCAATTTAAGAGGGAATACATGTGAGGGTGTCCTATCTTTTTCCTCAGTTAGAATAGGCATTTTTGTAGAATGACATTTACAGAAGATCTTGAAAATACTTTTCTTCAGTTTTCTTTGTTTAGTTGGATTACTTTAATCTCTCTGTATTGTTGAAACGGAGATGAAATAACCTTTTATTAAAAATGTTACAAAAAACCACATGCTTTCAAAGGGTGTCCTAATTTTTTCACATGACTGTAGCTTGGGTGTCTGAAAAACTGAGACAATTTTTTAATAAACATCACATCCATGTCTGCTTTCAACTCAGCAATACAGTGAGGCAGCAACTTTTTACTCAAAAGACCCAACACAGAAACACATGAAAATATGTATGCAATCCAGGGCAGTGAGGACTGTCAAGAATGGTTTACTGGAGAAACAAAGCAGCAGCTACACCATGGTATGGCCCAGCACAGAAGAACCAACACCTGTGGTCAGGGCATAGCTGTTTACCTACACTTCAAGGACAAATGACGGTGGTTTGATGACAGGTCTCATCTTAGACACAGAGGAAGACTGATTCAAAAGAGGTGTGAAAAAAGTTATTTACCTTAAATAGGAGAAACCGAGCTTGCATAGATGTGGAATAATAAGTACTACTGATATGCCCTTTGACATATTTATATCTAGTAATTTGGCCACTCCCCCCAACCAATTTTTGGGATATCTCCCATGATCTTATTAGCCTTTGCTGTAGTCGCCTGGCACTGGTGGGTACAGCTAAGGAGGGTGTGATACCTGAAAAAAAGACAGTTACCTTCTTAACAGGTCCCGGGTTCCGTGCTTCCGGTCCCTGCCAGACTGGAAATGTGACCTGTAATCTACATGCATGTCACCAGTGCCGACGAAACAATGGCCTCAGAGATTACTTATGCATCAGCGGCACATGACCACTGAGACCAGTGTTTGGCTAGCAGTGGTTATGAGCATGTAGAAAACATGTCACACCTCTGATCTGGTCACAGATGAGAGCTGCTGTAACAGAATCTAAGTTCTGAATTTAAGTTCTCACCCTCTGCCCAAATGTTTTTGGGTTTCGGACAACCCCTTTAAGTTTTGTTAAATACTCTTCCGACTAAGGGGAATAACATGTTTTTTTTTTTTTTTGTTTTTTTTTCTGTTGGGGAAGGTAGATACTGTAAGGAGCCAGACAACACACACATACTATATATATCTGGGTCCTTTTGCTACTTTTACATTTTCCCTAGCTCACTGAAACTGCAGGAGTCTACATATCAGGACATGACCTCCCTCTCTTCATACAATGTCAGAGTGACCTTGTTATATGGCTGTTTCCTACACCAGCACTGGATCTTGGATCAAGAAGCCATGTGACATGGTCAGATGACCGATGTATGGACTAGGGGACATGTACGGGGAAAAGCAGCAACAATTTTAACAAATGGCCAACATCTTTTATATATATGTTGCATATCACTTACCCCAGTTTTGTAGCAGTTATTTTCTCACTGTTCTGCTGTGATACTCTTGTGTATATGATGCACTTTATTTACTATTCTAAGTTTTGCCATAAAGTCTGCTTGATCTTAGTATGGATTTTTTATATTTTACCGAATATAAACACAAATATGATTTGTGAGTTAAACAAAAATCTAGACTTTTCCGTGCTATCTACCATCAGATTATACAAATTATTTTTAGTTTACCGCCATCTTGTGGCTGAAATATAATTTTTCTAGTAGAAAGAAGTGTATTGCATTTGCAACGTTTGGGAACTCATATTTATCACGGTGACAATTTTTATTAGATTTTTTTTCCAAGTTTTAATTCAAAACAAATATGCTGAACATATTGAAAATTGTGAAAATGTACAAAATATAGTTTAACCATTTCTGGTTCAGGGTATTTATTTATTTTTTGCCTTTTTTAATGTTAGTTTAAAGATTTTAGGTTATTCATTTGTAAAAAAAAAAAAAAACTATTACAGTGCAATACAAATGTCAGGCAATCATTAGATGCTGTGACTTACCATCACAATGATGATCTGGTACATAGGCCTTTTATTTGGGCATGCCTCTGATAGTAGTACTTACTCCACTGCCCTAATGTTCCCCTAATGGTCAACATTTTTTTATGTTTTTGGTCTTGACTAGGAATAAGCAAATGCATGTTTGCACTTTCTCTCAGCCCCCTTTTTAAGCTCTTAAATGCAATTATGCAAATAGCAAGTAATGCCAGACATATGTATATAGCTACGGGTAAACACATGATTGATAGTGATAGTAAACAGCTTGTTTAAAAACACACTGCGCAGTTTCAAGTGTTATGCTTTTTCATATTAGAATATCAGAAGCAAATAGTGTTTAAACGCACACAGTTTTATGGGGTGAAAAACATTGGCTTGTTGGGACCAACCATCCCAAAATTATGTCTTAATGGGGGGCAGAACCCTGTACCTGTTTATACACACACATGTTAATGTCAGTAGAAACAGAGGCTTGTTCTGCACAAGCATTGAAAAATTATGCATTAGAATGTCTGCCCGTATTTATAGATGCGCAAGTGACTTGTTCCGAATGAGCCTAGGAAAATGATCCTTTTTAATTGGGAGCAGCAGCAGTGCAGTGTGGATGTGTAAAGGGTACAGTACAGATATAGTAGAATGTGGCTGCAATAGTAGCAGCATCAGTAGCAGGACAACATAGAATAGACAAGGCAGTAGATGTGTGTGCGGCTGTTTAGTGGTGGTAGTAGTAGTATTAGTGGCGACTGTGTAGAGGTAATGGTAGTGGCAGTAGGGGTAATGGAAGTGTCAATAGGAGGATTAGCAGCAGCTCTAAGATAAATATCAGGGATATATCCCTACTGTCAAATCTGGTGGCCTCTTCGAAAAGCCTGAGTAAGCAACAGGTGTCTTATATGAGCTGCCACTCCTTGACAATGAAACAACACATGCTCTTTGCTGAGGTGGTCTGGTGCATGACAAAATCATTCACTACTTTACACTGCTTGTACAAATGCTCTAGCATATGCAAGGTGGAATTCCAGCGAGTTGGAAGCTCATGAATTGAGTGGGGCAATGGAAGTCCTTTCTATAGTTGCAAGTCCAGAAGGGTGTTCCTTGCCATATAAGAATAGCTGAAATGTGAGAACAGTCTCCTGGACAAAGCCAGCACCCTCTGCAATCCACTGTACTTTTTGAAAAAGCCCTGAAAAAGCCCTGCATGACTACATTTACTATGAGTGCCATGCAGGGAGCATGTGTTATTTCACCCAAATGCCACGCTTCCACAATGTTCCTGCTATTGTCATCTACCACCTTGCCCAGTTGGAGTTGGCAGGTAGACAGCCAGCAGGATGTTTGCCGCTTGATGCAGTTGGGGATGCGAAGATGTTCATGGACTAGGACGTGAAAGAGGGGTTGATAAGTGTAGGAACCAGGCTGGCACAAATGTGGACCTGTCAATACAAGCTATCCATAGCTTTCTTGCGGTGGTGCTGCCTTGCTGATGCCACAAAAAACATTGACCCAGTGGGATGTGAAAGATGTACTGTTCTTGGCAGTAACAGGTGCTGTAGGTGTCCACACATTCTCCGCCACATAAGAGTACAAGGCTGGGGTTGTTTTTTTAAAAGAAATAATAATGCCTAGGTATCTTCCAGCAAGGCTAAACACATGCCATCAGCTCCTTAAAGGCAGAAGAATTTACTATGCAGTATGAAAGCAAGTGCACAGCCAGCAACTTGACAAAAAGGGAGTTAGGCTTGTGCACTAGTGCACTGCTGGGCGTGTAGACTTGTTTCCTGGCCATACGCTCCATTTTTGATTGTTGACACTGCAGGGGAGTAGGAGAAGGAAAAGGAGATGTAGTCTTAGTGGGAGACGCAGTAACTAATGATGGAGATGACAATGACACTGTACTGTACATGGATATGTCTAGAGATTCATTTACATAAGAAAACATGCCCACTTTCAGAAAACTGGCGAGCATAGTGCAGAGCAGAAAAAAGTCGCAAAATTTGTGCGCAGTTTTAGCGTTTGGGACTTTTTTTGGGACTTTTTCACTCCATTATTCTGACCTGAGCTAATGATAAATCTGTCCCCATGTGACCAGCCCCTCACTCCCTCAGAGCTTTCCCTAAAGCTTTCCCTGATAAAATGCCCTAAAATCTAGCCAATTCTATCTTCTTATTCTCTCCCTATAGTGTCCCTATCACTCTACATTAGTGGCTTATGTCTGTAATATTTTGTTTCTCAGACATTGCCACATAACACCCTTCTAGGTCACAAGCTGGTGATTCTTCTGTCTCAGCATAAGTAGCTGCCTGCCTACTGTCCCCTAATTGGCTGATCTAGGTGTCAAACCTCTGAGCCAATCAGGGCAAGCCCCCCCTCCTTACTTCCCCTCAATGTCATGTGTTCCTTCGTCGTTTTCCTTAATGGTCTTTCCCACCAATATTTATAGTAAAATGGTGCTCGGCGCCATTTTAATACAATTCATCCGACCAAGGACAACATCTGCATTTAGTTTGTATGTCCTCCCCGTGTTTGTGTGGGTTTCCTCTGGGTACTTTGGTTTCCTCCCACACTCTAGACATACTGATAGAAAACGTAGATTGTGAGCCCCATTGGGGATAGCGTGATGATAATGCCTGTAAAGCGCTGCGGAATATAAGTGCGTAAACTAAATAAATAAATAACTGAATAAAAAATCTTTGGATTTGTTTGGAGGATGATATTTTGTGAAATTCACAACGAATCTCTATCAGTTTAAAATCGATTCACTCATCTCTACCCAATGACCCAATTAAAATTTGCAGCATTAAGCAAGACAGATAACACATAATAAACAGATGAATGTTAGCAAAGGTAATAATCACCATCATCATCATCACATCTGTACATCTTTATTAGATTTAAAATAGACCACATTGATAAAATACAATACTTTAATAAAACACATATTTGGTAGACAGAAGTAGCTGTCCTCCCCTCCTAGAGACAACAGAATCTTCTTTCATACACAACAATAGCAAAATTAACAAAGACCCGTAAGTACACTCTTAAGACAGTGAGAAAGAACATAGGGAACAGTACTGGATGATAGTCACAATCACCGTTGACCTAACTCCCATACACCATTTATGTGCGTTTTTTTATCCTTAAAATGAGAAGGGATATTTGGTCTATTTTAGTTACTGATTGGCAGTGATTCGATCACAGATACATACTAAAAACCGTTATCTAATCCTTTAACGGGCATGTTTCTATTGATTGTGCTATAGACCATTTCTCATAAGAAAAGTATATTGGTTCAAAAATTTGTAATAAGCCATTTTCACAATAACAACATTGAATCATACAAGAGTACTAAAAATAAAAGTCATCTCAATAATATATTGTACAAAGCTTATACAGCAACACAGGTTGAACTGCAACACTATACACAACCTCAATCTGAGGTGACGAGACAGTAATATTAAATATAGGAAAGGCAACACAGTTACGGACAAATTTGTTTCTTTTTCTTAATTCACATCTGTGTGACATAAGACCAACACCACATATGTGTGCAAAAGCAGAACCACACATTGCACTCGATTTTGTAAATGAAAGGTATTGTATGATAATTCAATATTCATGAAATATGTTTTCTAGAGATAAAATGAGAAAAAAAATATGTCTTGGAAAATGTGGCTTGAGATGATGATCAAGGATTAGTTTTGGATATAAAAGCTATAATTTGACTTGAAGGTAGATAAAGTTCTGTTTTATATATTATTATTATTATTATTAAACAAGTATTATATTTTTAATAGTATTTTTAATAGTATTTTTTTATAATTACTATTATATAATTTATGATATCATACATTCTGATAATATTACACATTATGATCTTGTCCTCTTTTTCAATTAACTTATTGGCTGCAATTTCAAGAGTTCAAAACAATATTTATATAAAAAACTATGTTAAAAATACCAAAAAATACTTAGCAATTTTAATATTATTCAACATTTTTAATTTGGAATATGCATTACTATATTATATTTTTATTAGTATATATATATATATATGTAATTTTTCTGGGAAATTCGCTAAATAAGCTTAAAGAGGTATTCCCATCTTCAGTTTTCATACTTACCTTCGTTTCGTTCACTTCCTGGATTCGGCAGGGCTTAATTAGCGTCTTCTCCCGGCCAGGCCGCGCTTGCGCAGAAGACTGAAGTTTTTCTCCTGGCCGGGCCACGCAATGTCCTGAATGCGCACGCCGCCGCACATGCGCCATGGTGACTTATTCCTGGCCTGTATAGTACAGAGCCGGCGTGCGCGTTCGGGGCTCTGTACTATGCTGGCCAGGAAGAAGTCATCATGGCGCATGTGCGGCGGCGTGCGCGTTCAGGACATTGCGCGGCCCGGCCAGGAGAGAATCTTCAGTCTTCTGCGCAAGCGCGGCCCGGCGGGATTCAACAGGAGAGGTGGCCGTAAGCAGGGGGGACGAAAGACAACAATCAGGTAAGAGGGGACTTATTTTCTCAAAAAGGGTGGGAATTGGATAATAAAATGTATTTAGAAAAATTATCACTGTCAAATCATTAAGAGATTTAACAGTGATCCTTGTGATGGGAATACCCTTTTAATGCAGATATCCCTGATAGCCATTAACATTTTTCCATTTAGAATAGCAATAGCCTAATTGCAGCAACTTTATAGTTGTACTGCCTCATGGCAAAATGGCCGTTCTTATTGTTAAGGCTTTGTGGAGCACATGGAGTTGCCCTCAGATAAGAATAGCTCTGTAATATAGTGTCCAATAGAGCATGAAATCAGATACATACAGAGATACTGTAGAGTTCAATACAACTCTATACGTTTTGTATTGAGGTATAACTAGAGAGTTTGAGCTATACTATGGTCAGGCTTGCCATATGATGGCTCAGTCTCTAGTCTTTATCTCTCCTATTCCGAACAAACCTCCAAGCTGAATTATGCCAAATGTATTCCTAATTAAAGTTTGGTTTAGTCATAAACTAGCTTAGAAGTTTGTTCAGAAGAGGAGAAAGCGGCTAGAGATTGAGCCATTCCACTGCAAGTCTGATGGATTTATCACACAATGGCATTCTGCAGCTACTTTATATTGAGAAACATCAACGCTGCAAATAAGTTACATCTTTAAATAAAACATTACAATTTTTTACCCCACAAACTCTAAATCATTTAAAAATGCCTGAACATTTTTTACATTTTTACAGTACACTTAAACATGAAAGTACAAGAAATAATTTTATTGAATGCACACTATGACATTTCAAATACCTAGGATTACACAAAAGAAATTTGAGTTGTTAATTTTTAAAAAATATTTGTTGTAAATCAACATACCACAAAAGTAGAAAAAAAACGGCATTTATAGTGCAAGTACTTTGAATTAGTTATTATTACTAATAGCCATTGGTCTATTTTTGCTTCTATTTTATTTTGCTGATCTATTTTGCTTCTATTTTTGCTTCAAAATATATGTGGCATCCTGGTTCAAATTTGCACAAATAGATTGGATATTTTTTAATTAGTATTCTGTCGTCTTTATCAAACACTCTTTGCTGCAGCACATAGAAAGTACATGTAATGCTCAACAAAGAGAAGTTACCGTCATCATCCGACAGTGGTTTTATACTGAGCAAAATTAACAGCAATCAGCTGAAATTAGTTGCATTCACAAGCTTGGTCTGGCTGTTGTTGATCATGAAAGGGAAATTGGTGGGGGAAGGGGGATGAGGCCACTTTAACAATGACATTGATTATGCCACCTCGAGATTGTATTCAATTGAACATAAAAACGAGGCTGTAAAACATAGATGTTCATGCACTCTAATGGATAAAACTATATATATATGTACACATTAACATATTAATACAGATTGTGTACAATGTAGACATTTCAAATATATCTTACTTATTATACAACATAAGAAGACACAAAAAAAGCAACGTACATGTAGTAGCTTCCTATCAGAGCAATGATTTCAATATTTTCTTTCCTGTTATTATACTTATTTCACTATATCACTGTAAAACATATAGAAGGAATTCCCTCCTTTCATATAAGACATTTATGACACGTAGTTATAACAACAAAGTCATAGGTCAAGTATTGGTAACAGTGCATCATGACTGTGCGTCTTATGAGGCTACGAGGATCATTTATACAGAAAGTGCATGTTGTTACATGGGCCCACCCAGAACTGCTTACAATAGACATCACTGAACCAAAAGCCATGCATCAATGTAATCATTCTATTGAGACACTGCTGACGTCATCGCTAAAACATCAAAAAAAGGAACCTGCTTAGCAACTCGGTCATTTTGGCTCTCAAAGCACTAAGCCACGGAAAGCAAGTGTATGGTCATGCTAAGGTGTCTACAGATGTTCTGACTTAAAGTAGATATCTACTATTTAACGTGATGTCTTATTCTGTTCTGATTAGCTTCATATTATATCTTTATAGTGGTTGGAGCTCTGATTATCTGATACAGATTTCCAAATATTCTGCATGGCCTTCAAATTAAATGATAAAATGATGGCTCCTTGCAGCCATCACTAACAGTAGCTTGACGGCTCACGGTTTTATTATTGAGTCTAATGCATTCATAGTATACATTAGGCTCTTAAGCTCCCTATAGAGATTGCTAAAAGTAGCCAGAAATGTATTATTTAAAAATAAGTCTTTCAGGAGTTTTGATCATGCAGAACTGCTGACATCACTAGGTAGGGGCTGGGGAAAGCAAGGCAATCATACCTTCCCTGTAGCTTTTTTTTTATCAGGAGTAGTGTGATTATGAGCTTTTATTCTGCCAAGAATTGCACCTGCAAGTGCCAGGAGTTGGAGCTTCACCGTGGAGTGCTCTCTGCACTGAACTTCTTCACAGACCCTCTTCTTTGCTTGGAGTGACAGCTATAGCAACCAGAAGACCACTACTGTGATCATTCAGAGCAGAGGGGAAGGACTATGATCCAGTTCAATGCAGAGAGAACTTGAACTCAGTGAAGCTCCACCTCCAGGGCACTTGCAAGAGCAGAATCTGGCATAATAAAAAAGTTAACTCCCCCCCCCCACACACATATATGCTATTCTATTAACTGTTACTTAAAATCCAGATTGTAGAGCTGAAAATGTATGCGAGTGGATCAGATACAAAATAAACAAGCAAGCAAATGGTTGCAGCCACAATCCCTGAGATCGCCACTAATTAGGCAAGCTATATCAGAGACAAGCACCAGGACAATTTATGCAGAGAACCACTATAGGAGTCTGTTTTTCCCCCAGAAAAAGCGCCATTCTCTGGTATTACAGCTCTACTCTATGTAATTTAATGGGACTAAGAGGCAATATCAACATGAAACCTGAATAGGTGGCACTGCTTCTTGACAAAGTAGTCAATTTTTCTAGTCCCAGACAACGGCTTTAACCCCGTGAGTGAATCTCCATTTTTGCATTTCCGATGTTTACTCATAGCGTTCCCGAAGCCGAAACGTTTTTATTTTTCTGTTCACATAGCTATATCAGGGCTCTTTTTTTCAGAACAAGTTGTATTTTCTAATGGCGCTATTTAATATTGCAAACTATGTATTGGGAAGCTGAAAGAAAATTCCAAATGGGGTGGAATTGGAAAAAAAAACAATTCCGCTATAGTTTTATGGGTTTAGTTTTTACGGTGTTTGTTATGTGGTAAAATTACCTGTTTAGTTCATTCTTTGGGTCAGTACAATTACAGCGATGCCACATTTGTATATTTTTTCTTGTGTTTTAATACTTGAAAAAGAAAATAAATTTGAACTATTGCTGTAGTAGCTTCAGAACCTTTAGCGGAATGAAGGCTTCCACAAGGAACAAATGGTTCTCCCACGTCGCATCCAGGCCCTGGGAGTGCATCTCTCCTGGGAAAAGACTCCTCAGATGGTCTATGATTGCCGATGGGTGTTTGCTATATGAAACAGCAGGAAATGGGTGGCTTTGGCTCTGGAGTGAGCACCATATTTAAAGTGCAGACATCCATCATACATGTACGGCAGATGTCCTCAAGGGGTAAAGAGCATATTTATTTTTCACTACTCTTCTGTTGGCAAGTACTACCTATCATATTTTTATGCTTGCTTTCTCTAATATTGGCTATCTCTAATTTATTCATGACTAAATATCCTGGTTTTCTAAGCATGAAACCCTTCTTCTGCCAGGGCGGAGACTTTGCCAAACTACTGAGTGACCAGTCATGATTTATCTCCTTAATGAAAATACAGTAGCCAAATGTGATTGTGAGGACATTTTGGATTTTCAGTGCACAGAATTCTTTATCACAAACTATCTTTTTACAATTCATCATTCATATCCTTCTTTTACAATCGGAATATGTAGGTTTTATTTAGCATGCAATCAGTACCTGGTTGACCTCAAACATATGGATTCTATGGGTCAAGCATGTAAGTATTTTTCTTAAAAGATCTATTTAATGAACGATACTATGCACAAGATTTCGGTCATGGACAATTTGCCTAGTTTCGCAACCCATACAAAATAAAATATTTATTTTATAAAATAGGATCTCTCTAGTATATATATTTTCTGGAAAATTATATGTCTTTAAATATATCAAATGTAAATTAGAAATTCCATCTTGATTCTATGAAAGCCAATGCACATACTACACTGTAAATCGTATATGGGACATACACTGTATAGTAGGACATTGACTATTTTTGTTACAGTTGGCACATTCACATTAAGAAGCAATCATTTTGCTTAACACATGAAAAGGTACATCTGATATAATTTCCCTACACTTCTGAATTGCAAGTAATATGACGATCTAAAAGCAAGACTGGAAATGGAGTAAATGTTTGTTTCAAATACAACTATACCTAGGTTTTACAGCACAATATTGAATTAGTTTGATAACGCACCACAAATACATTCACACAGCTCTGACAACTCTATAGTATAGCTAAGAGTTTCCACCGGCCCTAATAATTACTTTATAAATCCTGTCCAAGGCGTTCAATTTCATCAATCAGAAAATCAATGTCTTGATGAGTTGCTGCTGGGTTAGAGATCACCATGCGGAAGAAGTTTACTTTGTCTCCAAGAGGTTGATAACTGACCATGGTGGTTCCATATTCCATCATCCGGGCCTTGATCACTGGTGCCACCTGGAGGAAACACAATAGAAGAAATTGTATTATCATATACAGAAAACCAAGTGTTGGGCTGGACATTCTTGGACCTACTAGAGGAAAGGTTTCGAAGGGCTCATCCTACTGTATATGAAAAGGTTGAATCATAACTTTGTTATCATTGTACACTGAGGACATATCATCAAGATGATCAATTAGGTCATATGGGAGTCAATCTATATAATGGGGACACAAATGGCTTATGATTATGCTTCTAATATGGTTGCATTTTTCTAGGCCTTTTATGCCCATTATTGTGTCGGAGATAGCACCTTTAGGGGAATTTTCTGGTACCAAGATGGCCAAGTCCAACCCTGACTTCCTAGGCCATTAGGTTGATATCAGGCTGTGCCACCATCAGGGGCGGACTGGGAATTTAAAATGTCCCTAGGAAAAAAACTAAAAGTGTCCCCAAGATGTAGGCGAGTTTAAATTGACAGAAGGCAGAGCAACACAAGTAGGCAGGGACAACAAAAGTAGGCAAGGCAATCAATACCGTTGTGCATCACAAAATACCACCCCAGCAAAATTAAATACAACAAGACGGACGGTTATACAGTTCAATTCAGGAGTGCACCTGTGGCTGATGGCCAGGTGAATAAATACATGATGCTCCTAGCATTAATTCATGCTGAGATAATGAGATCACTACAGTATGTACCTGGCCAACGGTTATGAGGAGGGCTTGGGTGGCTCCCTGGTTATCAGCTGACCAGTAGGGGATATGGCCAGTTTGCCCCTGGCCACCATTGTCTCATTCATCCATTGGGAACTCATTCAGATGCAACTTGATAGCATATAGTTAATGTTCATTAGATTATTATTGTGAATCATGTTTTCTTTTTTCATTTCATTCAATTATTTTATAACATGTTTCAAGACAATAACAATCAAGCAAGACACAAGAAAAAAAATGACTCAAAACTTTTATTTCACTTTCAAAACAATAAAAATTAAATGAAAATAAATTAATCCCTCTCATAAAATCCCCCCATCTCCTGACTATAGCAGCAATAATCTCACTAACTAAAATTATCCATTAAGTTTAATAAAGTCCAACCAAGAGGCCCATTCTCCCTCAAAAGCTAGTCTGTTATCTCTTTTTATAGTAATGCACTTATTGTCTAGCAAAATAATATTAATCTTATCAGCATGCTAGTTCCCCTCCTTTGCAATTTGTGTAAAATGAACTTTCACAGTCAATAAGATATTCTGAATTGATTTTTTTCAATTTCTAACCCCAGCGCCCAATAAATATACTGTTGACATAATTTCAATTGACCAGTTGAAGTCTTCAACCACCGTACACTCCCACCACACAGGACAAGTTGAAACTGTTTCTTCACAGCCTCTATAACAGTTATTATTGCCCTTTATTATCCTTTTTTTTAACTTCTATCTGGGGTAACATACTGCAGGCTCTGTGTAAATCCATCAAAGCTGTTTCCTGCAATTATTTACCCTCTTTACCTGAAAGATTATTGCCAATCGTCTTAAAAGGGGGTTGTCTGAAATTTTGATATTGATGGCCTGATATGTGATCAGTGGGTTTACGACTCCCAGCAACCCCGCAGATCAGCTCTTTGAAGAGACCGTGGTGCTCCAGTGAACACTGCATTCTCTTCCTAGGTGTGTGACATCACGTTCATCGGTCATGTGGCCTAGGTACAGCTCAGTCCTATTCAAGGGAATGGGGTTGAGCTGCAACATCAAGCACAGCTGCTATCCAATGCATTATGCTGTGCTTGTAAGCTGCGAGGAGGCTATGGCTTCCTCAAACCACTCATTCAAATGGGGGTGCCAGGAGTTGGATCTCCACTGATCACATATCAACCTGTTAAATGAACATCCAATCCTCAGGCAGCATGGTATAGAGCAGGGGGGGCTAAGAAGATTGATTCACAGCTTTGTGGTAACTAGTCATTTTTTCTTTTATTTCCTGCTCACAGGATTAGCAGCCCAGTGGGCGGTCCTGTCAATGATTGATAGCTAGCCCTGAATGCATACTGATATGGGGAAGACTTTCAGTCATTGATTAGGACCATCTATTGGATCTTCTGCCTAGAAAGAATAGGTAATCAAATAAATGTGAAGTTATATTGTATCTTTTTCAACAAAACTATATGGGCCATTTACTAATCTGGAATACGCCTAAATTAGGCGCTTTTCAGTTGCATATGGTGGTGCAACGACTTTTTCCCACTCATGCCAGGTCTAAAATTGTGGGCGAGGTGGGGTGGGGAAGGGAATGGGGAGTGTAGAAAATGGTCTAAATATAAGACAGCTAGGAAGCTGTGTTACATTTAGAACTGGCACTGGATTCGCCAAAGTTATAGAGAGGCGATCGCTTCTTCATAACTTCGTCGATCCACCACCATCTATGAGCCTTTATTAAGACCGGCGTCTAAAACATTGGTCTTAATAAATGCGTCTCTTCCTGCTCTATAACATGCTGCCTTCACATCAGACCATATGTTCTACATGACTGGTCTATGTGTGTTTGGTGGCATAACCCAGCAACAAGAGGGGGTTCCCTCTGTCATATATATAATTCTAAATCTGCCTTACCTTCACAAGTCTTGCCATTCTTTCCTCATTGTCTTCCATGTGCCTTAAACTTGGGGGTATATACCAAAAGCAAACATTGGTATGCTGAGGCTAAACAAAAACAAAAGTATACTATACATTAACATCAGATATAAAAACATACTATTGTTAGCTAGAAGCAAGTGGGCAAAAGTATGCAATTTATTTACTGTGTTATTACAGAATACAGATATTTATTGGACTTCATAAACAGCTCATGTGACCACCACAGTCAGATAATGTATAAATATATACATAACAACCATAAATCAGAACATGCATCCAGGCAATGGTGGAGCATCAAATGAAATAATTCAAGCTTGATGTGGCCTATATTTTCATATAATGTCTATAGATTACTGAGCATTTAATATTGTTCAAGAAGTTAAACTCACACAACCACTGTATATAATAAGTGAAAGTGTTTCACTTTTTATAGTCATTGGTTATTGCTATAAAATACAGCATTTGCTGAAATTAAGACCATTTTATACAATGGCTAGAGTTGCAAGAAATCAAATTTGATGTTTAGAGCTGGATCAACACTTAAAACCATTTTATTGCTCCAAAGCAAAAAAAAACTATATAAATAAATTTGCAACTTTGCAAAAAATAAACTAAAACACAAACTAAAACACAACTTCTATGCAAATAGGTGTCACCGTGGTTACAGACTACAAACAAGTCTGTGTAGTCTGAGTTTTCAGTTTTTTTTAGTTACAGAACTAGTTGACGCCTACTTATTGTTATATATACAGTACAGACCAAAAGTTTGGACAGACCTTCTCATTCAAAGAGTTTTCTTTATTTTCATCATAATGAAAATTGTGGATTCACACTGAAGGCATCAAAACTATGAATTAACACATGTGGAATTATATACATAACAAAAAAGTGTGAAACAACTAAAAATATGTCATATTCTAGGTCAGTGATGGCGAACCTTTTAAAGGCCGAGTGCCCAAACTGCAACCCAAAACCCACTTATTTATTGCAAACTGCCAACAAAGCAACTTAACCTGAATACTTCAGTCCAATATAGTATATTCTCTATGTACTTTATCATTTAGCTATAATAGCCTGCCTTGGCTACCACAGCATCTTGCAGCGGCATGCTATTCCATCCGGTTTGCGTTTAGTTGGACCATCATTTATTTTTCAACAGGACAATGACCCCAAACACACCTCCAGGCAGTGTAAGGGCTATTTGACCATGAAGGAGAGTGATGGGATGCTGCACCAGATGACCTGGCCTCCACAGTCACCGGACCTGAACCCAATCGAGATGGTTTGGGGTGAGCTGGACCGCAGAGTGAAGGCAAAAGGGCCAACAAGTGCTAAGCATCTCTGGGAACTCCTTCAAGACTGTTGGAAGACCATTTCAGGTGATTACCTCTTGAAGCTCATCAAGAGAATGCCAAGAGTGTGCAAAGCAGTAATCAAAGCAAAAGGTGGCTACTTTGAAGAACCTAGAATATGACATATTTTCAGTTGTTTCACACTTTTTTGTTATGTATATAAGTCCACATGTGATAATTCATAGTTTTGATGCCTTCAGGGTGAATCTACAATATTAATAGTCATGAAAATAAAGAAAACTCTTTGACTGAGAAGGTGTGTCCAAACATTTGGTCTGTACTGTAAATGGTTAGTAAAAAGAAATGGGCAGATGGAAAGGAAAAAAACTAAAGGCTAAGACTCCACAGGGTTTGTTTGTATAAGAGCTGTAGACAAAATAGTAGATAGTAGATTTTTTAGATGCATTGCAGCTGTACGATACTATTGGTTGTAAAGGCAAACATATACTTTAAATGGTTAAGACATTATCATGTACTGTTTGTTTAATGTATTAGGCTACTTTTACACTCGCGTTTTGGCTTTCCGTTTCTGAGATCCGTTCAGGGCTCTCACAAGCGGTCCAAAATGGATCAGTTTTGCCTTTAATGCATTCTGAATGGAAAAGGATCCGCTCAGAATGCATCAGTTTGCATCTGATCAGTCACCATTCCGCTCTGGAGCCGGACACCAAAAGGCTGCCTGCAGCGTTTTGCTGTCTGCTTGATTAAACTGAGCCAAACGGATCCGTCCTGGCACACAATGTAAGTCAATGGGGACGGATCCGTTTTCTCTGACACAATCTGGCACAATAGAAAACGGATCCGTCTCCCATTGACTTTCAATAGAGTTTATGACGGCTCTGTCTTGGCTATGTTACAGATAATACAAACAGGTCCGTTCAGGATGCATGCGGTTGTATTATTGTAACAGATGCGTTTTTGCAGATCCATGAGGGATCCACCCAAAACGCTAGTGTGAAAGTAGCCTTACTTAAAGTAAATGTCTAACTCTTAGCAAATATTAAATAATTCTTGTGGCATATGTGGAACCATTCACTTCAGTAGGTCCGAAAAAAACGGAAATGAGTCAGTGTGCATGTCCTATTCTTGTCCATTTTGCGGACAAGGACAGGCATTGTATTGTATAGTGTTTTGTGGACCGCAGAATACATACGGTCGTGTGCATGAGCCCTTATCCTAAGAATATCCAGGACAACCCCCTCAAAACTTTCTACTGCAGTTTTTATTACTGGCCACATTTTCATTCTGTATTTCATCACCATATTATTTTGTCTAACATGAGAACAAAAACTTCCATTTCCCCAAGGAAATACTTTCCTTTAATTGACAACATTCCCATAAACAAATATTCCCTCTAACCCCATAGCCTGACAGTATACATATGGGACACACTGGAACTAAGACAATGCAGATGTTTAATGCTTTAATATATATATATATATATATATATATATATATATTTATACATACACATACTGTATGCATAACTGGCCCATTATAGTGATAATAATGTGACATACAATTTGTTGGAACATACCTTTCCTTCAATGACCAGTTCATAGCCTTCCCGATTCTTTATTTTATTATACAGATATTCTGCCAGTTCTAAGCATTTGTCAATCTGAACCTCAAATCCTGTTGTTCCCTGGAAAAGAAATAAGATTGAAAAATGATGTACAACTTTCAGATTCATAATATTAAAAGTGCTGCTGTTCCTTTTGAAATATACTTATCGTCCTGCTATTTAGTGACTTACTCAGGGTAGGTTCACATCGTTGTTTAGTTTTCCATTCTTCTGATCCACCAGAAAAACATAAAAACACCCTCCACTCCCCCCCCCCAAAAAAAATGAAAATGGATCCTTTATTTTGATCATCCATTGTGCTTATTTTTCATCTTTTTTTTAGTAATTTTAGTCTTGGATCCATTATTTTTGATTGGGGGAAAAGTCAGTGATTGTGAGCCAAAATTAGGAGTAGGGATTGTACATCAATAAGGTATATTGAAAAGAATTGCACTGAGGATGAGCGATTTCAAATCAGAATTCATTCTGAATTTTTTGGTGATTATTAAGTAAGTAAAAGTATAGAAATAAGGAAAGACTGAATAATTCCCTCACACATAACATTTAAATGAAAGTGACATGTGCAAACCAACTCTCCATCCTCAAGGACAGGAGAATAAGAACATCTCACCCAAAACTAAACTTTTGTAAATGAGATATGTAAAACATCTGGTCTAAAAAGAAACAAAAACAAAAAAAAAGAAGAACCAAAAAGTCTGAAATAACCTTGGTGGCTACTCTTCGTGGTGCTGTTCATCATTAGGGAGATGAAAAAATAACCATGATGAGTATTGCATGCCAGGCAGCACTGCTCTCGGCTTTCTAGATAGAATATATGTAAATTTCCATGTTTCTGTTCAGCTAGCATGCGATAAGATCATCATTCTTTTCTTTATTGGAAGAAAAACTCATTTAAATATCTTTCCCAGAAACCCAAAGTTATGCAAATGATCTTGCCTGACAAAATGGAAAAGAGAGGATATCCTGTATAATATCAGCAGAATTAAGACATGTGAATTTGCATAGATTCTTCATAGAAACCGGGAGCCATGTTGCCTTGCATACAATACTAGCAACGTGAAGAGTTTTTAATATTTTTCTCCCTTTCTATGCTGACATTTGTTTGCTGAGGCTTTAAAAAAATAAATAAATGAATAGTTGGAGGCAGGTGGGTATTAAATACTAATTTTAAAGCTAATTAGAGCATGTTTGTGTTGGTTCCGAATCAAACTTTTCAAAAAGTTTGACAAATTAGACCCGAAATTAATTTTGCTCATCTTTAATTTGCATCTGTTCTGTATTTTTAATCTGTATTCAGTTTTGGCTCATGTGATCACCGATGGAAATCACTGACCAAACACTCACTTGTGAAAATGGCCTAACACACTCATATATTATAAAATTACATCTCTGATCCCTAGGTTTATTTTCTTTTATGCTCACAATATAAAAAATGTACTTTATAGTGTGGTACGGTTTTCTAAGAGATGCTATCTTGGAGGACCTCGATGAAAATAAGCAAATAACGCCATATCAACATGGCTTCATAAGGGATCGGTCATGTCAAACTAATCAGTTTCTATGAGGAGGTAAGTTCTAGACTTGACAGCGGCAAATCAATGGATGTCGTATATCTGGACTTCTCCAAAGCATTTGACACACATTTACCACATGAAAGGTTAGTATATAAAATGAGAATGCTTGGTCTGGGAGAAAATCTCTGTATGTGGGTAAGTAACTGGCTGAGGGATAGAAAACAGATTGGGTCACTGTCACTAGTGGGGTACCTCAGGGGTCAGTATTGGGCCCTATTCTCTTCAATCTATTTATTAATGATCTTGTAGAAGGCTTGCATAGTAAAATATCAATTTTTGCAGATGACACTAAACTGTGTAAAGTAATTAACACGGAAGAGGACAGTATACTGCTACAGAGGGATCTGGATAGATTGGAGGCTTGGGCAGAGAAGTGGCAGATGAGGTTTAACACTGGCAAATGTAAGGTTATGCACATGGGAAGGAATAATGCAAGTCACCTGTACATACTAAATGGTAAAACACTGGGTAACGCTGACATGGAAAAGGACCTAGGAATTTTAGTGAACAACCAGTGTCAGGCAGCTGCTACCAAGGTCAATAAGATAATGGGTTGCATCAAAAGGGGCATAGATGCCCATAATAAGAACATATTCCTGCCATTTTACAAATCACTAGTCAGACCACACATGGAGTACTGTGTACAGCTCTTGGCTCCTATGAACAAGGCAGACATAGCAAAGCTGGAGAGGGTTCAAAGGAGGGCAACTAAAGTAATAACTGGAATGGGGGGACTACGGTACCCTGAAAGATTATCAACATTAGGGTTATTTACTTTAGAAAAAAGTTGACTGAGGGGAGATCTAATTACTATGTATAAATATATCAGGGGTCAGTACAGAGATCTCTCCCATCATCTATTTATCACCAGGACTGTGACTGTGACGAGGGGACATCCTCTGCGTCTGGAGGAAAGAAGGTTTATACACAAACATAGAAGAGGATTCTTTACGGTAAGAGCAGTGAGACTATGGAACTCTCTGCCTGAGGAGGTGGTGATGGTGAGTTCACTAAAAAAGTTCAAGAGGGGCCTGGATGTATTTCTGGAGTGTAATAATATTACAGGCTATAGTTACTAGAGAGGGAGATCCAGGGAGTTATTCTGATTGCCTGATTGGAGTCGGGAAGGATTTTTTTCCCCCTTAAGTTAGGAAAATTGGCTTCTACCTCACAGTTTTGTTTTTGCCTTCCTCTGTATCAACTTGCAGTATAACAGGCTGAACTGGATGGACAGATTTCTTTTTTTGGCCTTATAAACTATGTTACTATGTTACTATGCCATAGACATGATCTATGTGTTAAATCCAATAATATTCTATTTGTAGCAGTCTAGTCTAGTGTTGCTCTAGTCTAGTTTGTATTCCTAGTGCAATGGTGTTCAATTCCAGTGGTTTGCTCTAGTTCCACTTCTAGCATCTTGTGCTCCATTTTCCTGGTTTTTGACTGGTTGCTGGGGTTCAGGTCTTCTTTGTTTGGGTTTCTTGTTTCTGGGTTATAGCTCCCCCTGGTAACAATGTTAGTGTCAGTTTTGGCAGATTAGGATTTCCATTAAGGATAAGTTTAGGGATTGTGAGGGTCAGCGGTGCCTGTTGTTGGGAGCCAGCATGCAGGGATACATCTAGAGTAATATTCAGGGAAAGTCTGAGTTAGGCCGAATGCACACCGTCGAGAGCGGTCCGTGGTATGCCGGGATGGATTCCTGTTCAGAGCAGGAGTGCACGACGTCATTGGTTGCTATGACGCCGTGCGCTTCATGCCGCCGCTGCTGTACAGTAATACACTATACGAGTGTATTACTGTACAGCAGCGGCGGCATGAAGCGCACAACGTCATAGCAACCAATGACGCCGTGCGCTCCTGCTCTGAACAGGAATCCAGCCCGGCATACCACGGACCACGGCTGTGTGCATTCGGCCTTAGGGTCGGTTATTGTCTGTTTGTTCAAACATCTGTTCACCATAAGATCACCATCATCTGATTGCTCTGTCATTTGGCTACCATCACTGTCCTGTTCCAATGTTCTATTGGTGAATTTATTTTTTTTATGTTACTGACTAGTGTTGTGATTACATTTCTTATTCATTTGACTGTCCAATTGTTGCGTAATTTGGTCCTACTCTAGTTCCTACTGTAATTAATAATAAATGAGCATTGGGAGACACTGTTAGTACCCGAGAAAGAGATTGCTATAGTTGAGGTCCAATTCAGCCGTCTTGTGTCCAACCAGTGTTGTTACATCGAGCATGTGTCCTACAACTTCATTTAAAATCTTTGAGTCTGATGGTACTCTATATGATAGCACCTTGTGAATTTTTTTTTTTTTACTTCTTAAGGACCCAGCCATATTTCACCTTAAGGACCAGGCCAAATCTGACCAGTGTCACTTTGAGAGGTGATAACTTTAAAATGCTTTGACTTATCCAGGCCATTTGGGGATGTTACAAGTAGAGTTGAGCGAACACCTGGATGTTCGGGTTCGAGAAGTTCGGCCGAACTTCCCGGAAATGTTCGGGTTCGGGATCCGAACCCGATCCGAACTTCGTCCCGAACCCGAACCCCATTGAAGTCAATGGGGACCCAAACTTTTCGGCACTAAAACGGCTGTAAAACAGCCCAGGAAAGGGCTAGAGGGCTGCAAAAGGCAGCAACATGTAGGTAAATCCCCTGCAAACAAATGTGGATAGGGAAATTAATTAAAATAAAAATTAAATAAATAAAAATTAACCAAAATCAATTGGAGAGAGGTCCCATAGCAGAGAATCTGGCATCCCGTCACCCACCACTGGAACAGTCCATTCTCAGATATTTAGGCCCCGGCACCCAGGCAGAGGAGAGAGGTCCCGTAACAGACAATCTGGCTTCATGTCAGCAGAGAATCAGTCTTCATGTCATAGCAGAGAATCAGGCTTCACGTCACCCACCACTGCAACAGTCCATTTTCATAAATTTAGGCCCAGCACCCAGGCAGAGGAGAGAGGTCCCGTAACAGACAATCTGGCTTCATGTCAGCAGAGAATTAGTCTGCATGTCATAGCAGAGAATCAGGCTTCACGTCAGCCACCAATGCAACAGTCCATTGTCAGATATTTAGGCCCAGCACCCAGGCAGAGGAGAGAGGTCCCGTAACAGAGGATCTGGCTTCATGTCAGCAAAGAATCAGTCTTCATGTCATAGCAGAGAATCAGGCTTCACGTCACCCACCACTGTAAGAGTCCATTTTCATAAATTTAGGCCCAGCACCCAGGCAGAGGAGAGAGGTCCCGTAACAGACAATCTGGCTTCATGTCAGCAGAGAATCAGTCTTCATGTCATAGCAGAGAATCAGGCTTCACGTCACCCACCACTGTAAGAGTCCATTTTCATAAATTTAGGCCCAGCACCCAGGCAGAGGAGAGAGGTCCCGTAACAGACAATCTGGCTTCATGTCAGCAGAGAATTAGTCTGCATGTCATAGCAGAGAATCAGGCTTCACGTCAGCCACCAATGCAACAGTCCATTGTCAGATATTTAGGCCCAGCACCCAGGCAGAGGAGAGAGGTCCCGTAACAGAGGATCTGGCTTCATGTCAGCAGAGAATCAGTCTGCATGTCATAGCAGAAAATCAGGCTTCACGTCACCCAGCACTGTAAGAGTCCATTTTCATAAATTTAGGCCCAGCACCCAGGCAGAGGAGAGAGGTCCTGCAACAGACAATCTGGCTTCATGTCAGCAGAGAATTAGTCTGCATGTCATAGCAGAGAATGAGGTTTCACGTCAGCCACCACTGCAACAGTCCATTGGCATATATTTAGGCCCAGCACACAGGCAGAGGAGAGAGGTCCCGTAACAGAGGATCTGGCTTCATGTCAGCAGAGAATCAGTCTGCATGTCATAGCAGAAAATCAGGCTTCACGTCACCCAGCACTGTAAGAGTCCATTTTCATAAATTTAGGCCCAGCACCCAGGCAGAGGAGAGAGGTCCCGTAACAGACAATCTGGCTTCATGTCAGCAGAGAATTAGTCTGCATGTCATAGCAGAGAATCAGGCTTCACGTCAGCCACCAATGCAACAGTCCATTGTCAGATATTTAGGCCCAGCACCTAGGCAGAGGAGAGAGGTCCCGTAACAGAGGATCTGGCTTCATGTCAGCAGAGAATCAGTCTTCATGTCATAGCAGAGAATCAGGCTTCACGTCACCCACCACTGTAAGAGTCCATTTTCATAAATTTAGGCCCAGCACCCAGGCAGAGGAGAGAGGTCCCGTAACAGACAATCTGGCTTCATGTCAGCAGAGAATCAGTCTTCATGTCATAGCAGAGAATCAGGCTTCACGTCACCCAGCACTGTAAGAGTCCATTTTCATAAATTTAGGCCCAGCACCCAGGCAGAGGAGAGAGGTCCCGTAACAGACAATCTGGCTTCATGTCAGCAGAGAATTAGTCTGCATGTCATAGCAGAGAATCAGGCTTCACGTCAGCCACCAATGCAACAGTCCATTGTCAGATATTTAGGCCCAGCACCCAGGCAGAGGAGAGAGGTCCCGTAACAGAGGATCTGGCTTCATGTCAGCAGAGAATCAGTCTGCATGTCATAGCAGAAAATCAGGCTTCACGTCACCCAGCACTGTAAGAGTCCATTTTCAGAAATTTAGGCCCAGCACCCAGGCAGAGGAGAGAGGTCCCGCAACAGACAATCTGGCTTCATGCCAGCAGAGAATTAGTCTGCATGTCATAGCAGAGAATGAGGCTTCACGTCAGCCACCACTGCAACAGTCCATTGGCATATATTTAGGCCCAGCACACAGGCAGAGGAGAGAGGTCCCGTAACAGAGGATCTGGCTTCATGTCAGCAGAGAATCAGTCTGCATGTCATAGCAGAAAATCAGGCTTCACGTCACCCAGCACTGTAAGAGTCCATTTTCATAAATTTAGGCCCAGCACCCAGGCAGAGGAGAGAGGTCCCGTAACAGACAATCTGGCTTCATGTCAGCAGAGAATTAGTCTGCATGTCATAGCAGAGAATGAGGCTTCACGTCAGCCACCACTGCAACAGTCCATTGGCATATATTTAGGCCCAGCACACAGGCAGAGGAGAGAGGTCCCGTAACAGAGGATCTGGCTTCATGTCAGCAGAGAATCAGTCTGCATGTCATAGCAGAAAATCAGGCTTCACGTCACCCAGCACTGTAAGAGTCAATTTTCATAAATTTAGGCCCAGCACCCAGGCAGAGGAGAGAGGTCCCGTAACAGACAATCTGGCTTCATGTCAGCAGAGAATTAGTCTGCATGTCATAGCAGAGAATGAGGCTTCACGTCAACCACCACTGCAACAGTCCATTGGCATATATTTAGGCCCAGCACACAGGCAGAGGAGAGAGGTCCCGTAACAGAGGATCTGGCTTCATGTCAGCAGAGAATCAGTCTGCATGTCATAGCAGAGAATTAGGCTTCACGTCACCCAGCACTGTAAGAGTCCATTTTCATAAATTTAGGCCCAGCACCCAGGCAGAGGAGAGAGGTCCCGTAACAGACAATCTGGCTTCATGTCAGCAGAGAATTAGTCTGCATGTCATAGCAGAGAATGAGGCTTCACGTCAGCCACCACTGCAACAGTCCATTGGCATATATTTAGGCCCAGCACACAGGCAGAGGAGAGAGGTCCCGTAACAGAGGATCTGGCTTCATGTCAGCAGAGAATCAGTCTGCATGTCATAGCAGAAAATCAGGCTTCACGTCAGCCACCACTGTAAGAGTCCATTTTCATAAATTTAGGCCCAGCACCCAGGCAGAGGAGAGAGGTCCCGTAACAGACAATCTGGCTTCATGTCAGCAGAGAATCAGTCTTCATATCATAGCAGAGAATCAGGCTTCACGTCACCCACCACTGCAACAGTTCATTTTCATAAATTTAGGCCCAGCACCCAGGCAGAGGAGAGAGGTCCCATAACAGACAATCTGGCTTCATGTCAGCAGAGAATCAGTCTTCATGTCATAGCAGAGAATCAGTCTTCATGTCATAGCAGAAAATCAGGCTTCACGTCACCCACCACTGTAAGAGTCCATTTTCATAAATTTAGGCCCAGCACCCAGGCAGAGGAGAGAGGTCCCGTAACAGACAATCTGGCTTCATGTCAGCAGAGAATCAGTCTTCATATCATAGCAGAGAATCAGGCTTCATGTCACCCACCACTGCAACAGTCCATTTTCATAAATTTAGGCCCAGCACCCAGGCAGAGGAGAGAGGTCCCGTAACAGACAATCTGGCTTCATGTCAGCAGAGAATCAGTCTTCATGTCATAGCAGAGAATCAGGCTTCACGTCACCCACCACTGTAAGAGTCCATTTTCATAAATTTAGGCCCAGCACCCAGGCAGAGGAGAGAGGTCCCATAACAGACAATCTGGCTTCATGTCAGCAGAGAATCAGTCTTCATATCATAGCAGAGAATCAGGCTTCACGTCACCCACCACTGCAACAGTCCATTTTCATAAATTTAGGCCCAGCACCCAGGCAGAGGAGAGAGGTCCCGTAACAGACAATCTGGCTTCATGTCAGCAGAGAATCAGTCTTCATGTCATAGCAGAGAATCAGGCTTCACGTCACCCACCACTGCAACAGTCCATTTTCATAAATTTAGGCCCAGCACCCTGGCAGAGGAGAGAGGTCCCGTAACAGACAATCTGGCTTCATGTCAGCAGAGAATTAGTCTGCATGTCATAGCAGAGAATCAGGCTTCACGTCAGCCACCAATGCAACAGTCCATTGTCAGATATTTAGGCCCAGCACCCAGGCAGAGGAGAGAGGTCCCGTAACAGACAATCTGGCTTCATGTCAGCAGAGAATCAGTCTTCATGTCATAGCAGAGAATCAGGCTTCACGTCACCCACCACTGTAAGAGTCCATTTTCATAAATTTAGGCCCAGCACCCAGGCAGAGGAGAGAGGTCCCGTAACAGACAATCTGGCTTCATGTCAGCAGAGAATCAGTCTTCATGTCATAGCAGAGAATCAGGCTTCACGTCACCCACCACTGTAAGAGTCCATTTTCATAAATTTAGGCCCAGCACCCAGGCAGAGGAGAGAGGTCCCGTAACAGACAATCTGGCTTCATGTCAGCAGAGAATTAGTCTGCATGTCATAGCAGAGAATCAGGCTTCACGTCAGCCACCAATGCAACAGTCCATTGTCAGATATTTAGGCCCAGCACCCAGGCAGAGGAGAGAGGTCCCGTAACAGAGGATCTGGCTTCATGTCAGCAGAGAATCAGTCTGCATGTCATAGCAGAAAATCAGGCTTCACGTCACCCAGCACTGTAAGAGTCCATTTTCATAAATTTAGGCCCAGCACCCAGGCAGAGGAGAGAGGTCCCGCAACAGACAATCTGGCTTCATGTCAGCAGAGAATTAGTCTGCATGTCATAGCAGAGAATGAGGCTTCACGTCAGCCACCACTGCAACAGTCCATTGGCATATATTTAGGCCCAGCACACAGGCAGAGGAGAGAGGTCCCGTAACAGAGGATCTGGCTTCATGTCAGCAGAGAATCAGTCTGCATGTCATAGCAGAAAATCAGGCTTCACGTCACCCAGCACTGTAAGAGTCCATTTTCATAAATTTAGGCCCAGCACCCAGGCAGAGGAGAGAGGTCCCGTAACAGACAATCTGGCTTCATGTCAGCAGAGAATTAGTCTGCATGTCATAGCAGAGAATGAGGCTTCACGTCAGCCACCACTGCAACAGTCCATTGGCATATATTTAGGCCCAGCACACAGGCAGAGGAGAGAGGTCCCGTAACAGAGGATCTGGCTTCATGTCAGCAGAGAATCAGTCTGCATGTCATAGCAGAGAATGAGGCTTCACGTCAGCCACCACTGCAACAGTCCATTGGCATATATTTAGGCCCAGCACACAGGCAGAGGAGAGAGGTCCCGTAACAGACAATCTGGCTTCATGTCAGCAGAGAATTAGTCTGCATGTCATAGCAGAGAATGAGGCTTCACGTCAGCCACCACTGCAACAGTCCATTGTCAGATATTTAGGCCCAGCACCCAGGCAGAGGAGAGAGGTCCCGTAACAGAGGATCTGGCTTCATGTCAGCAGAGAATCAGTCTGCATGTCATAGCAGAAAATCAGGCTTCACGTCACCCAGCACTGTAAGAGTCCATTTTCATAAATTTAGGCCCAGCACCCAGGCAGAGGAGAGAGGTCCCGCAACAGACAATCTGGCTTCATGTCAGCAGAGAATTAGTCTGCATGTCATAGAAGAGAATGAGGCTTCACGTCAGCCACCACTGCAACAGTCCATTGGCATATATTTAGGCCCAGCACACAGGCAGAGGAGAGAGGTCCCGTAACAGAGGATCTGGCTTCATGTCAGCAGAGAATCAGTCTGCATGTCATAGCAGAAAATCAGGCTTCACGTCACCCAGCACTGTAAGAGTCCATTTTCATAAATTTAGGCCCAGCACCCAGGCAGAGGAGAGAGGTCCCGTAACAGACAATCTGGCTTCATGTCAGCAGAGAATTAGTCTGCATGTCATAGCAGAGAATGAGGCTTCACGTCAGCCACCACTGCAACAGTCCATTGGCATATATTTAGGCCCAGCACACAGGCAGAGGAGAGAGGTCCCGTAACAGAGGATCTGGCTTCATGTCAGCAGAGAATCAGTCTGCATGTCATAGCAGAAAATCAGGCTTCACGTCACCCAGCACTGTAAGAGTCCATTTTCATAAATTTAGGCCCAGCACCCAGGCAGAGGAGAGAGGTCCCGTAACAGACAATCTGGCTTCATGTCAGCAGAGAATTAGTCTGCATGTCATAGCAGAGAATGAGGCTTCACGTCAACCACCACTGCAACAGTCCATTGGCATATATTTAGGCCCAGCACAGAGGCAGAGGAGAGAGGTCCCGTAACAGAGGATCTGGCTTCATGTCAGCAGAGAATCAGTCTGCATGTCATAGCAGAGAATTAGGCTTCACGTCACCCAGCACTGTAAGAGTCCATTTTCATAAATTTAGGCCCAGCACCCAGGCAGAGGAGAGAGGTCCCATAACAGACAATCTGGCTTCATGTCAGCAGAGAATTAGTCTGCATGTCATAGCAGAGAATGAGGCTTCACGTCAGCCACCACTGCAACAGTCCATTGGCATATATTTAGGCCCAGCACACAGGCAGAGGAGAGAGGTCCCGTCACAGAGGATCTGGCTTCATGTCAGCAGAGAATCAGTCTGCATGTCATAGCAGAAAATCAGGCTTCACGTCACCCAGCACTGTAAGAGTCCATTTTCATAAATTTAGGCCCAGCACCCAGGCAGAGGAGAGAGGTCCCGTAACAGACAATCTGGCTTCATGTCAGCAGAGAATTAGTCTGCATGTCATAGCAGAGAATGAGGCTTCACGTCAACCACCACTGCAACAGTCCATTGGCATATATTTAGGCCCAGCACAGAGGCAGAGGAGAGAGGTCCCGTAACAGAGGATCTGGCTTCATGTCAGCAGAGAATCAGTCTGCATGTCATAGCAGAAAATCAGGCTTCACGTCACCCAGCACTGTAAGAGTCCATTTTCATAAATTTAGGCCCAGCACCCAGGCAGAGGAGAGAGGTCCCGTAACAGACAATCTGGCTTCATGTCAGCAGAGAATTAGTCTGCATGTCATAGCAGAGAATGAGGCTTCACGTCAGCCACCACTGCAACAGTCCATTGGCATATATTTAGGCCCAGCACACAGGCAGAGGAGAGAGGTCCCGTAACAGAGGATCTGGCTTCATGTCAGCAGAGAATCAGTCTGCATGTCATAGCAGAGAATGAGGCTTCACGTCAGCCACCACTGCAACAGTCCATTGGCATATATTTAGGCCCAGCACACAGGCAGAGGAGAGAGGTCCCGTAACAGACAATCTGGCTTCATGTCAGCAGAGAATTAGTCTGCATGTCATAGCAGAGAATGAGGCTTCACGTCAGCCACCACTGCAACAGTCCATTGTCAGATATTTAGGCCCAGCACCCAGGCAGAGGAGAGAGGTCCCGTAACAGAGGATCTGGCTTCATGTCAGCAGAGAATCAGTCTGCATGTCATAGCAGAAAATCAGGCTTCACGTCACCCAGCACTGTAAGAGTCCATTTTCATAAATTTAGGCCCAGCACCCAGGCAGAGGAGAGAGGTCCCGCAACAGACAATCTGGCTTCATGTCAGCAGAGAATTAGTCTGCATGTCATAGAAGAGAATGAGGCTTCACGTCAGCCACCACTGCAACAGTCCATTGGCATATATTTAGGCCCAGCACACAGGCAGAGGAGAGAGGTCCCGTAACAGAGGATCTGGCTTCATGTCAGCAGAGAATCAGTCTGCATGTCATAGCAGAAAATCAGGCTTCACGTCACCCAGCACTGTAAGAGTCCATTTTCATAAATTTAGGCCCAGCACCCAGGCAGAGGAGAGAGGTCCCGTAACAGACAATCTGGCTTCATGTCAGCAGAGAATTAGTCTGCATGTCATAGCAGAGAATGAGGCTTCACGTCAGCCACCACTGCAACAGTCCATTGGCATATATTTAGGCCCAGCACACAGGCAGAGGAGAGAGGTCCCGTAACAGAGGATCTGGCTTCATGTCAGCAGAGAATCAGTCTGCATGTCATAGCAGAAAATCAGGCTTCACGTCACCCAGCACTGTAAGAGTCCATTTTCATAAATTTAGGCCCAGCACCCAGGCAGAGGAGAGAGGTCCCGTAACAGACAATCTGGCTTCATGTCAGCAGAGAATTAGTCTGCATGTCATAGCAGAGAATGAGGCTTCACGTCAACCACCACTGCAACAGTCCATTGGCATATATTTAGGCCCAGCACAGAGGCAGAGGAGAGAGGTCCCGTAACAGAGGATCTGGCTTCATGTCAGCAGAGAATCAGTCTGCATGTCATAGCAGAGAATTAGGCTTCACGTCACCCAGCACTGTAAGAGTCCATTTTCATAAATTTAGGCCCAGCACCCAGGCAGAGGAGAGAGGTCCCGCAACAGACAATCTGGCTTCATGTCAGCAGAGAATTAGTCTGCATGTCATAGAAGAGAATGAGGCTTCACGTCAGCCACCACTGCAACAGTCCATTGGCATATATTTAGGCCCAGCACACAGGCAGAGGAGAGAGGTCCCGTAACAGAGGATCTGGCTTCATGTCAGCAGAGAATCAGTCTGCATGTCATAGCAGAAAATCAGGCTTCACGTCACCCAGCACTGTAAGAGTCCATTTTCATAAATTTAGGCCCAGCACCCAGGCAGAGGAGAGAGGTCCCGTAACAGACAATCTGGCTTCATGTCAGCAGAGAATTAGTCTGCATGTCATAGCAGAGAATGAGGCTTCACGTCAGCCACCACTGCAACAGTCCATTGGCATATATTTAGGCCCAGCACACAGGCAGAGGAGAGAGGTCCCGTAACAGAGGATCTGGCTTCATGTCAGCAGAGAATCAGTCTGCATGTCATAGCAGAAAATCAGGCTTCACGTCACCCAGCACTGTAAGAGTCCATTTTCATAAATTTAGGCCCAGCACCCAGGCAGAGGAGAGAGGTCCCGTAACAGACAATCTGGCTTCATGTCAGCAGAGAATTAGTCTTCATGTCATAGCAGAGAATGAGGCTTCACGTCAACCACAACTGCAACAGTCCATTGGCATATATTTAGGCCCAGCACACAGGCAGAGGAGAGAGGTCCCGTAACAGAGGATCTGGCTTCATGTCAGCAGAGAATCAGTCTGCATGTCATAGCAGAGAATTAGGCTTCACGTCACCCAGCACTGTAAGAGTCCATTTTCATAAATTTAGGCCCAGCACCCAGGCAGAGGAGAGAGGTCCCGTAACAGACAATCTGGCTTCATGTCAGCAGAGAATTAGTCTGCATGTCATAGCAGAGAATGAGGCTTCACGTCAGCCACCACTGCAACAGTCCATTGGCATATATTTAGGCCCAGCACACAGGCAGAGGAGAGAGGTCCCGTCACAGAGGATCTGGCTTCATGTCAGCAGAGAATCAGTCTGCATGTCATAGCAGAAATCAGGCTTCACGTCAGCCACCACTGTAAGAGTCCATTTTCATAAATTTAGGCCCAGCACCCAGGCAGAGGAGAGAGGTCCCGTAACAGACAATCTGGCTTCATGTCAGCAGAGAATCAGTCTTCATATCATAGCAGAGAATCAGGCTTCACGTCACCCACCACTGCAACAGTTCATTTTCATAATTTAGGCCCAGCACCCAGGCAGAGGAGAGAGGTCCCGTAACAGACAATCTGGCTTCATGTCAGCAGAGAATCAGTCTTCATGTCATAGCAGAGATCAGTCTTCATGTCATAGCAGAGAATCAGGCTTCACGTCACCCACCACTGTAAGAGTCCATTTTCATAAATTTAGGCCCAGCACCCAGGCAGAGGAGAGAGGTCCCGTAACAGACAATCTGGCTTCATGTCAGCAGAGAATCAGTCTTCATATCATAGCAGAGAATCAGGCTTCACGTCACCCACCACTGCAACAGTCCATTTTCATAAATTTAGGCCCAGCACCCAGGCAGAGGAGAGAGGTCCCGTAACAGACAATCTGGCTTCATGTCAGCAGAGAATTAGTCTGCATGTCATAGCAGAGAATAAGGCTTCACGTCAGCCACCACTGCAACAGTCCATTGGCATATATTTAGGCCCAGCACACAGGCAGAGGAGAGAGGTCCCGTAACAGAGGATCTGGCTTCATGTCAGCAGAGAATCAGTCTGCATGTCATAGCAGAAAATCAGGCTTCACGTCACCCAGCACTGTAAGAGTCCATTTTCATAAATTTAGGCCCAGCACCCAGGCAGAGGAGAGAGGTCCCGTAACAGACAATCTGGCTTCATGTCAGCAGAGAATTAGTCTGCATGTCATAGCAGAGAATGAGGCTTCACGTCAACCACCACTGCAAACAGTCCATTGGCATATATTTAGGCCCAGCACAGAGGCAGAGGAGAGAGGTCCCGTAACAGAGGATCTGGCTTCATGTCAGCAGAGAATCAGTCTGCATGTCATAGCAGAGAATTAGGCTTCACGTCACCCAGCACTGTAAGAGTCCATTTCATAAATTTAGGCCCAGCACCCAGGCAGAGGAGACGAGGTCCCGTACAGAGAATCTGGCTTCATGTCAGCAGAGAATTAGTCTGCATGTCTAGCAGAGATCAGGCTTCACGTCAGCCCACCACTGCAAACAGTCACATTTGTCATATAATGTCAGGCCCACACACAGGCAGAGGAGAGAGGTCCCGT